>NC_081568.1:100967870-101193283 GCF_022355385.1 Mustela nigripes
AAAAAAATGAAAAAGAAAAAATTAAATTAACTGCAAGACTAAAAAAAATCACAGGAAAAAAGCCATGAGTTCCGTGCTTGGCTTTCTCCTCCTCTGGAATTCTGCTGCTCTCCTTGGTATTGAAACCGCACTCCTTGGTAGGTGAACTTGGTCTCGGCTGGATTTCTTGTTGATCTTCTGGGGCAGGGGCCTGTTGTAGTGATTCTCAAGTGTCTTTGCCCCAGGCGGAATTACACCGCCCTTACCCGGGGCCGGGGTGAGTAATCCGCTCGGGTTTGCTTTCAGGAGCTTTTGTTCCCTGAGCGCTTTCCGTAGAGTTCCAGAGGACGGGAATACAAATGGCGGCCTCCTGGTCTCCGGCCCGGAGGAGCCGAGAGCCCAGGGCCCCACTCCTCAGTGCGCCCTCAGAGAACAGCGCCCAGTTACTCCCGTCTGCCTGACCTCCGGCCGCGCTCCGAGCTCACCGAGCCTGCGACAGGTTCAAGGTAACACGGAGCTGCGAGCTTACTGTCGGCTCTGTCTCTGTAGCCAGCTTTCCCGTTCCAATACCCGCAAGCTCTGCGACACTCAGACACCCCCGATCCTTCTGTGACCCTGCGGGACCTGAGGCCACGCTGACCCCGCGTGGGCTTCGCCCCGGTTTAGCCTCTGGAGCGATGTCCCTCAGCGGAACAGACTTTTAAAAGTCCTGATTTTGTGCGCGGTTGCTCCGCCACTTGCCGGGAGCCGGCCCCTCCCCCCGGGGTCTATCTTCCCGTCGCTTTGGATTCACTTCTCCGCCGGTCCTACCTTTCAGAAAGTGGTTGATTTTCTGTTTCCAGAATTGCTGTTCTTCTTCTCTTCGATCTGCCGATGGATTTTCAGGTGTTTGCAATCTTTAGATAAGCTATCTAGCTGATCTCCGGCTAGCTGAAGCAGTCTCAGCTTGCTACTTCTCCGCCATCTTGACTCCTCCCCTGGGGGCCAATTTCTACCTACTCTTTTGTTCCCCCACCTTTTGAGACCTCACATCAAAATTGTGACAGAAGAGTCTCTTATTGATATTAGTGTTTATTCATTTACACTGATATTCTTTCACCAGTTGTTTATTAAACACCTGCTCTTTGTACCATGAGCTACTAGTGATACAAGGATCAAAAAGACAGGGTCTCTGATCCAAAGAAGTCCTTTGTTAATTGAACAAATTATGCCTTGAAGACAGACCGGGAAGGATCCCTTTCTTAAGTTTCTAGTATTTGGCTGGGGAAAGGCTGTCCAAAGAAGGGACCTGCTCTGTGTGCTTGCCATCTGCCCAGAATAGCCCCCTTTTTGGAGCTACTATCCTTTGTTCTGTGTTCCTTCTCAGGACATCCCAAGTAAAATCCAGAGGCAATCAATTACCTGAGTAGTTATCCTGTTTAACATCTCATGTGCTGTTATGTAGTTAGAACTGATAATTCCTAGGGTGCCTTGGTGGCTCAAGGAGTTAAGCCTTTGCCTTCGACTCTGGTCATGATCTCAGGGTTGTGGGATCAAGCCCCACATCAGGCTCTCTGCTCAGCAAGAGCCCGCTTCCCCCTCTCTCTCTGTCTGCCTCTCTGCCTACTTGTGATCACTCTCTCTCCGTGAAATAAATAAAATCTTAAAACAAAACAAAGCAAAACTGGGGACGCCTGGGTGGCTCAGTTGATTAAGCGGCTGCCTTCGGCTCAGGTCATGATCCCAGTGTTCTGGGATCGATTCCCACATCAGGCTCCTTGCTCGGCAGGGAGCCTGCTTCTCCCTCTGCCTCTGCTGCCACTCTGCCTGCCTGTGCTCACACTCTGTCTCTCTGTCTCTCTCTCTCTCTCTGGCAAATAAATAAAATCTTAAAAACAAAACAAAACAAAACTGATAATTCCTGTGTACCTAATGCAGTACTCTTCACCTTTGAGGATAGGGAGCATGACAACAGTACTTTTAAAATGCTCCTCAAGTGATTCTACAGCCCATGCTTGTTAATCAAACACATCCTTCTAATCAAAGTGCTGCTCGAGAAATTTAATTTAGCTTCTATAATTGTTGGGAGAAATATCAATTATGTAAATCCAAAGAGAAGAGACAATATGTATTTCAGCCAACATTACCTCATTGTTACTTTGTGGGGTCCACTGCCTACATCCTCACCCTTTATTTATCTTCCATCAGTCCAAAGATAGAAATACCTGATTCTGCAAATGTCCTTCTTTCCTATAGAGGGAAGAAGAAATATAAGACCAGTCCTATTCACAAAGAAATGAGAAGTTGCACTAAAAATCAATACCCTTTTAAAGACCTGGACCATCATTATTGCTTTCTCAGACAAAATTAGCAGTAAAGCTTCTACATTACATTTTTATTGCAGAGTGAATTTGCTGAAAGGACTTTATGGTGAAAAATTATATACAAGCTTAAAGTATGAAACTTGCTTAAGAGTGGCATCATAGGATTATGGAATCTTTTTGTTAGCATGCTCACTCATAATTCTAATTTCTCCTGATGCTATTTTCATATGACCTTGAAGGTCAATCAAGTGTCAACAAACTCAGAACTCATGAGTGTTTTCTACAACCATCTTAAGACAAGTGTCTGATGCTATCTATTGCTCTGTTCTTTTATAGCTTTTTATAATGTTTCTAAAATATGTTGCTCTCTTACTGTACTTTTATGTATAGATACCTCATCCATGCTCATATATGTTCATTTACTTCTTCACCAAACATTTATGGAATGTTTGTATTAGAGATGCAGGAGTGGAAAGCACTGTCCGTGCCCTTCCTTGTGCTCTGATACCCCTTTACACTCACCCCCATCATAGCTGCATCCACCGGTCTATCTGAGCGGATTGATTTGACTCCCAGGTAATCTGGTCTTATGCCTCTTTGAAGGTTGGCTTCTAAAATATTTCCCAGGGCAAGAATACAAATATTTAAATATTTGTAGGTTCTATATTGAGCTACTACATATATATTTAGCTACTACCTAAATATTTAAAGGTTCTATATTGAGCTACTACACCTTTAAATAAAATATGCTCTCTCCTCTTGCCTTGCATATATACCATCATATTAGTTAAATTGAAAAATACATGTAAAGCCATGGTTTCCATATGATTGAAAGACAATAGATATCAAAGATGACTTGGAAAGGAGAACCTGGGTGGCTTAGTGGGTTAAAGCCTGAGCCTTTAGCTCAGGTCATGATCCCAGGGTCCTGGGATTAAGCCCTACATCAGGCTCCCTGGTCGGCAAGGAGCTTGCTTCCCCCTGTCTCTCTATACCTGCCTCTCTGCCTACTTGTGATTTCTGTCTATCAAATAAACAAATAAAATCTTTAAAAAAAAAAAAGGATGACTTGGATTATTTTTTGCATATTCCTGCAAAAATTTTATAGATGTAGTATTCCATTAAATTGATATTTCTTGCCTTCATTTTAGCATATTCACTGATGATATTTTAGTCAGAATTTTTAGATAATTTGTGTTCTTTTGAAAGCAATGATCCCTAGGAATAAAAACTGAGAGTAATCAAATAAATTTTAAAATAATTATTTTGAAATTTTAGTTTTGTAGCATTAAATGTTTTAAATAAACTATTTGCAATTTTTGTTTTCAAGATCCATCTAGTAGCCAATATCCAATATAAAGAATTAGCACACAGTTCCATATATATTACATTTAATTTCACCGAAATGCTAATTTGAAAGCAATATAAATTGTTTGATATTATGAAATGCTTCTTGACTCCCATATTCAGTTCTTGCAAATATTATGCTAATTAATGTGACAGAGGAGTGCAGCCATTGACAGTTCTTTCCTGTCAGGCTCTTAGTAAATCCCCTCCTTCACTCCTGTTTTCAGCCCCCTTTTTATTTTAAGCCTTCACATCCGCTGAATCCGAGGCTGGAGCTTCCCTGAGCATTCTCTTCCATCAAAACCCCTACAAGAATATTCATGGATAAAGCATTCTCCACCCTGTTCTACCAACCAGTCTACTTTCTTTCAGAAATTTGGAATCCCTAAACCATTCATGGCTCCCCCTTAGTCTTTTTATAACTATGAGTTTATTCCTTTTTTATTCTTTTGTTATCATCTTAAGTGGACTGGGGGTGGGCAAGGAGGTTATGTATTCAGTTGCATGTATTCATGCAATAATACATGTATTCAGTTGCATAACAGCAGTTTTTATAACTGGTTAAAAGAAAAAAGATAATAGGAAGAGGATTTAAAAATCTTTATCATCCCAATAAAACCCATAATCACAATAATATATTCACTAGTGGAGCCCAATGTGCATGCTATATAGATAAAAACTCTTCTTTTAAAAATATATTTAAGGAGACAATATTAGAGGGATATGTGTAGGGATCTGCCTTTGTGTACAGATCATGAATATACAGACACATTCTCTTGTTCCTACTTGTGATCAGAAGCACAGTCATGGTGAGAACAGCAGTGAAGGGGAAAGACACTACTGGTGGCTATAAGAGACTGGGTCTTGTTGTCCACCTAATGATCACACCAATTACCTGAGCCTCACAGGCACTAGTCTCTCACAAACTGAGCTCATTAATTATAGTAGTTGGGCAGAGCATTATGGAGTAAGAAAGTGGAGCAGGTTGATTCCTCTCCTCCTGAAATAAATTTTAGTTTCTATTTTTTTAAATTATGGTAAAATACACTTAAGATTTCTGTCTGAACCAGTTTTAAGTTTAGTGAAATTAAGTATATTCATATTGCTGTGCTAATATCACCACCACCCATCTCTAGAGCTCTTCTCATGTTGCAAAAATTTAAATTTTATACCCATTAAGCAATGACTTCCCCAACCCCCAGCCCTATACAACCGCTATCCTACTTTCTGTCTCTATGATTTTGACTGCTCTAGGTCCTTCATGTAAATAGAATCATATAGTATTTGTCTTTTTTGACTGGCTTATTTCACGTACTATAATATTCTCAAGGGTCATCTATGTTGTAGCATATGTCAGAATTCCTTTTATTTTTGAGGCTGATAATATTCTGTCATATGTCAAATGTCATACCACATTTTACTAATTCATACATTCATTGATAGGTACTTCGGTTGCTTCTGTGTTTTCGTTATTGTGAATAATACTGATAGGAACATCATGTACAAATATTTTTTTAAAGATTTTATTTATTTGAGATAGGGAGAGAGACAGAGTGAGAGAACTTGAGAGGGGAGGTCAGAGGGAGAAGCAGACTCCTCCTGATCCCCCTTAAATATATTTTAAAAAGATGAGTTTTTATTCATATAGCACATTGGGCTCCACTAGTGGATACATTATTGTGATTACAGGTTTTATTGGGATGATAAAGATTTTTAAATCCTCTTCCTATTATCTTTTTTCTTTTAACCAGTTATAAAAATTGCTTTTATGCAACTGAATGGAGCTGGGAGCCTGATGTGGGACTGGATCCCAGGACTCCAGAATCATGACCTGAGCTCAAGGCAGTCGCTTAACTAACTGAGCTACCCAGGCATCTCTTATTGAGATGCTGCTTTGAATTCTTTTGAGTATATACCCAGAAGTGAAATTGCTAGATCACATGGTAATTCTGCTTTTAATTTTTCAAGGAACTGATCTATGGTTTTCTATAATGGCTGTACCATTTTACGTTCCCAACAAGGGTGTACATGAGTCCTAATTTTTCTGTATCTTTGCCAACACTTGTAAATTTCTGTTTTTGTTTAATTGAGCCATCCTTATATCCCTGGAATAAATCCCATTTGATTATGGTGAATGATTTTTCATAATGTATTGTTGTATTTGCTAGTATTTGTTGACGATTTTTGTATCTATGTTCGTCAGATATATTGACCTCTGGTTTTCTTTTTGTTGTTGTGTCTTTATCTGGTTTTGGTATCGTGTAATGCTGGTCTCATAGAATGAATTTGGAAGCTTCCCTTCCTCTTCTATTTTTTGGAATAGTTTGAGAAGGATAGGTATTAACTCTTCTTTAAATTTTTGGTAGAGGGGAGCCTGGGTGGCTCAGTGGGTTAAAGCCCCTGCCTTTGGCTCAGGTCATGATCCCAGGATCCTGGGATCGAGCCCCAAATTGGGCTCTCTGCTCAGCAGGGAGCCTGCTTCCTCATCTCTTTCGCCTACTTGTCTTCCCACTTGTGTGATCTCTCTCTGTCAAATAAATAAAAAAAATCTTAAAAAAAAAATGTTTGGTAAAATTCACCTGTGAAGGCATCTGGTCCTGGATTTTTGTTTGTTGGAGTTTTTTAATTACTGGTTTAATTTCACTGCTTGTCATCAGTCTGTTCAAATTTTCTATTCCTTCACGATTCCTTTTTTTAAAAGATTTTATTTATTTCACACACACACACACACACACATACACACACACACACCCACCCCACAAGCAGGGGAAGCAGCAGGCCAAGGGAGAGGGAGAAGAAGGCTCCCACTGATCAAGGAGTATGATGTGGGGCTCAATCCTGGGATCCCGGCATCATGATCTGAGCTGAAGGCAGTAGCTTAACTGACTGAGCCACCCAGGTGCCCCTTTGTTTTTGTTTTGATAGTAGTCATCCTAATGGGTATGAGGTAGTCTTCCTGGTATAATTTTAACACATTTATTCTGGACTGACTTTTTGGATTCTACCTACTATTGTATTGTTGCTAGGGATACAGAAAGAACAAATACTTGAGCTTTTCAAGTGCAGGAAGATTATCTTCAATTTTCCAGAGAAACAAGAAAAATCAGTTACCTAGCATAGCTTTACTTGACTGTCAAAAATGCTCACATATAAAGGCAAAAGATTAGCATTTCCATATTAAATCTTTTCCAGATTGTCAGCTTCATGGAGCAGTCAAAAAAAAAAAAAAAAAAAGAAAAAAAAAGAAAAGGCCAGCATTGAGGCTATAATGAGATTCTGAACACAACATGCAGCTATGGAAGCAAAGTCCCTGTTACAGCTACACTCAGTCTGACTTCCTAAAGCCAAGTATTTTCGACATTATTGATTACCTGCCTTCAATACAAATTATGGGGGTAACTATAGTTAAGAAGGAAGCTTTTCCAGTCTATAGCTGACTAACTGAACTATGTGTTGTTTTATGTGATCCAATGCTAAGTATCCTCTAGGTTAGTTACGATTGAGACTTATGCTTTGACTTTCTTTTGAATATTTCATTAAATCTAATAAATTCATCTAGAGTGAGAGACAAGCAAACTAAGGTTTCATGTGGGGAATCACACTTTCTCCAGCCCAAAAATGAAGCTGTCCATATGTTTTTGCTATTTGCTATCCTACTACATTATATGGTGGGTGGGAAAAGCACACAGTCCAAAGACCCAAGTTTAGGCCCTGGACTTTGGTATTTCCTAGCACCTCACTTTCTGCAAGTTTCTGAAACGCTTTAGAAATATATGTATGGGGGTGCCTGGGTGTTTCAGTGGGTTAAGCCTCTGCCTTCAGCTCAGGACATGATCTCAGGGTCTTGGGATTCAGCCCCACTTCAGACTCTCTGCTCAGTGAGGGGAGCTTCCCCCTCTCTCTTTGCCTGCCTCTCTGCCTACTTGTGATCTCTCTCTGTCAAATAAATGAAATCTTAAAAAAAAAAAAAGATATATAGGTATGTATTTCACAGTTAACATGATTATGAAGACAAATGAATAAGGTGTATGTATTATGATTAATTTCATTTTTTATTTTTATTTTTTTAAAAGAACTTATTTATTTATTTGACAGAGACACAGTGAGAGAGGAAACACAAGCAGGGTGAGTGGGAGAGGGAGAAGCAGGTTTTCTGCTGAGCGGGGAGCCTGATGGGTGGCTCAATCCCAGGACCCTGGGATCATGACCTGAGTAGAAGGCAGGTATTTAATGACTTGAACCATCCAGGTGCCCCTAATTTAATCTTTAAAAAAATGTATCCTTTTTGTGAGCCTCTGATTACTCAAGTGACCAAAAAGGTCATGTTTCTTCAAATAAACCCACTCTTTAATGCTCCTTTCCTCACATGATAGAACATTCTTTCATTCAGAAATTACTAACGGCACATGAACTATGTGCTAGGTACTGTTCTAGATACTTGAGATACATAGTTAACAAAGATCTTTACACCATAGGAGCTCTCTAGCAGGAGGAAAATGACAACAAGCAATAGATATAATAAGTAAAGTACTTTGCATGTCAGAATGTCCCAAGTGCTCGGGGCGGGGGGGATTAAAACTATAGAGTAAGAAGCATTAGGAGGATGGGGATGGGGAGAGGGGTGGTTGAAAGTTTAAATCAGGTGGCGGAGTAGGCATCATTGAAATGAAATTTGATGAAAGTCTTAAAGGATGTGACTGAGTTAACCATGGGTTTCTTTGGAAGAGGAATATTCCAGGAAGAGAGAACTGTTGGTACAAAGGCAAAAACTGTTGTGTTTTAGAGATGAGGAAACTAAGAAGCAGGAGGTCACAACACTTTCCCTGGATCACATAGTTAAAAAGTGTCAGAACTGGGATACAAAGACAATTTGTCTGGCTTTAGAATTAGTGTTCTAACCTCTTCATCACGCTACCCTGTGGGCTTGTGGTAAGAATCTATTGAATGAATGAATGAGTGAATGACTGAGTAAATGAATGACACTACTACAAATGGCCTCTGCTGGTGGTTTAGAAAATGGAATGTAGGAAGATCAGGCGTGGAGTAAATTAATCATGAGGCCAGAGAATCTTTGTTATTTTTTAAGGGGTTTACCTTGGAGAAGAGGCCTATGAAAGACGTCATTACTTTAGTGTGCCTAGAAGCAAATACATCTGGGCAGCTCAGCTCCATGGAGATCTGGGTTTCCTATCCCAGCAGACTTGGCAGTGAAAGTGTTTTCCTCTGCCCCTGGTGGCACTGACTTAAAGGGAACAAGAAGTAATGGGGTATATACCACTAGTGCTCCCAGAAGTGTTCCCTTATTACTTATCCCACTTCCCTCCACCCTTCCACTCTACATGAGTACACCAGAGATACACACATATTCTGGAATGAAAGAGGACAAACAGGGTAATAAGCTGAGGGGTAATGAAACTGAAAAGAGTGAAGCCAGGAGCAGTGTGTTTGCGGATTATAACAGAAACTTAACATAGAAAACAGGATGTTTGACTTCAAGTCCATTTTGCAAATGATTCTTCAGCCAATGTAATGTAAGTAAACTGCCAGACTCTTGCATCTCTTTATTGCCTAGAAGTGTGATAGTTTGAATATTGAACTTTTAATGGGGTGCTGTAAGACTTTGAGGGAGTTAGTTATCTTGGAACTTATGGTAAGTACTGAGTTGACTCTTCAGGAGATGAATTCAAAGGTTTAAAAAAAGTAATGGAAACATAAACTCCCTTATCTAATAAAAATCATATAGGCATATCATATTGATGAGCCTTTATAGGGAACACACTTCTTGAGAGCTGGGAGTAGGCAAATAAGACACATAATAAAACAGCTATGATCTCCATCTTGAAGGAATTTGCTACCTGATGTGGATACAGCTCTAATCCTTTCACTATGCTGACTGGTAGATATGCAAAACATACACAGATATTGTTTTGTTGAAGTATAGTTGACACACAATGTTACATTATAGCAGTTTGACAAATCTGTACCTTACATGTTGCTCAGCAAAAGTGTAAGTACCATCTGTCACCATGCAACACTATTCAAATACTGTTGACTATATTCCCTGTGCGGTACCTTTTATCCTCCTGAATTACTTATTCCATAACTGCAAGCCTGTATCTCCCACTCCCCTTTACCGTGTTGTCTATCCCCGCACCACCCTCCCCTCTGGCAACCATCAGTTTATTCTCTGTATTTGTAGGTCTGTTTCTGCTTTTGTTCATTTGTTCATTTGTTTTGTTCTTTAAATTCCACATATGAGTGAGATCCTGTAGTACTTGTCCTCCTCTGAATGACTGACTTCACTTAGCCTAATACCCACTATGTGACCCGTATTATTGCAAATGGAAAGTGCTTATTCTTTTTTATGATTGAGGAATATTCTATTCCATTCCAATACACACACCACATCTTTTTAATCCATTTATCTTTTGTTAGATATTTGGGTTGCTTCCATATTTTGGCTATTGAAAATAGTGCTGCAATAAGCTTAGGGATGCATATATCTATTTGGATTAGTGTTTTTTGTGGCGGGTAAATACCCAGTAGTGTAATTACTGGGCCATATATTTTTAGGTTGTTGTTTTTTGTTCGTTCATTTGTTTGTGTTAGTTTTTAGGTTGTTTTAGTTTTTTAAGGCACTTCCATATTGATTTCCAGAATGAATGCACCAATTTACATTCCCATCAACAGTGCATGAAAATTCCCTTTTCTCCACATTCTCATCAACTCTTGTCATTTCTTGTCTTTTTGACTCTAGCCATTCTGACAGGTATAAAGTGAGATCTCATTGTGGTTTCAATTTGCATTTCCCTAAGGATTAATGATGTTGAACATTTTTTTTCATGTGTCTATTGGCCATCTGTACATCTTCTTTGAAGAAATGTCTGTTCAGGTCCTCTGCCCACTTTTAATCAGATTGGTTTTTTGCTGTTAGGGTTTTGATAGAGTTTGGATTGAACCTGTAGATCACTTTGGTTAGTAAGGTCATTTAACATTATTAGTTCTTCCAGTCCATGAGAATGGAATATCTTTTTGTTTGTTTCATCTTTAATTTGTTTATCAATGTTTTATAGTTTTTGGAGTATAGGTTTTTTATTCTTCTTAAGTTTAATCCCACGTTTTTATTCTTTTTGATGTAATTATAAATGGAATTCTTAAAATTTTCTCTTTCTGCTACTTAGTGTGTACAAATACAGCTGAATTCAGTGTATTAATTTTGTATTCCACAAATTTACTAAATTCATTTATTGCTTCTAGTAATTTTCTGGTGGACTCTGGGATTTTCTGTGTATTACATCATGTCATCTCCAAATAATCACAGTTTTACCTCTTTCTTACCAAACTGGGTTTTTTTAATTTGTTTTATTATTTGCTGTGGCTAGGACTTCCAGTAATATATTGAATAAAAGTATGAGAGTGCATATCCTTATCTAGTTCCTGATCTTAGAGGAAAAGCTCTTAATTTTCATCAATGAGTATGATGTTAGCTGTAGGGTTTTTGTGTATGGCCTTCATTATGTTGAGGTATGTTCAGGCTATACCCACTTTGTTGAGAGTTTTTATTATGAACAGATGTTGACTTTTGTCAGATGCTTTTTCTGCACCTACTGAGATGATCATATGATTTTTACCCTTCATTTTGTTAAAATGATGTATCATATTGTTTTATGTGTGGATATATTAAAAAATTCTTACATCCCTGGGATAAATCCCATTTGATTGCAATGAATGATCCTTTTAACTTATTGTTGAATTCCATGTGTGATACCACTCCACCACTCCAACATGCTATCATTGTTCTTGCAAATCAGTTAAAAGGATCTTTTAAATGTAAAAGGACCCCAAAGAAAGTAGAGAGCTAGATCTCTGAGCATGGATGCAGTCACTGTCATTTATGGTGAATGAATTCACTTTCACTCAAGTGAAAAGAGTGGTTATTCCACTTGATGACAACCTTAGATAAAGGCTTTAGCCAAGCATACATCTTTGAAGAAAAAAATGAAAGTAGCTTGAAAGACTCTAACTTGTTTATTAAAATTTCCCCCAATACGCCACTTTTCAGGACTGTGTCAGTCAAATCATCATCATCAGTGGCATCATCCTCATCATTCTCATGTCACTCGTTGTATATTTACTTAGTCCCAGACACTGTAGAAGACATTCCTCATAACCCTACAAAGCAAGTACTATTAAATATGAAATTAGCATGAAACACTCCAAATTACTTTACTAACATTTCCCCTAATAGGTCTATAGTTCAGGACTATATGAGTCCAGTCATGATCATCATGGCCCTCACTGAGTATTTACTTTTTGCCACACAACAGAGGATAATCCTCATAACTCTATATCTGTTTATCTATTTATGTGTATCTATTCATCTATCAATCATCCATATCACAACTCTGTAATTATATAAGACACTCCTCATAAACCTATGAAGTGAGTGCTACCATTATTGCCATATTGTAGATGAAAAAAGAGAGGCTTCTAAGAAGCTTGCCAAAGTCACACAGCAGGAAAACAACAGAGGTAGGAATCCAAGCTATATAGCATGTCCCTAGGCCTCCTGCTCTTGACTATAGCATCCTGCTGACTCCCATAAACTGATAGGATGTCCATTGGCACTGCATCACTTTCAGCTGCTTTTCTTTTTTTTTTTTTTTTTTTTTAAGATTTTATTTATTTATTTGACAGAGAGAGATCACAAGCAGGCAGAGAGGCAGGCAGAGAGAGAGGAAGGAAAGCAGGCTCCCTGCTGAGCAGAGAGCCTGATGCGGGACTCAATCCCAGGACCCTGAGATCATGACCTGAGCCGAAGGCAGCGGCTTAACCCATTGAGCCACCCAGACACCCTCAGCTGCTTTTCTAAGGGTCATTCTATTACAAAGTACGCAGCCCCTGACCTTTAATGGCAGGCTGTGCCACTAAAGAGAAAATCACTGCACTCCCACAATTCTACAAGGTTGGGGATTTTCAAATACAGACACATGGGGCTTGCTAGAACATAAATTCAGGTTAAGATCGGGTAGTGCATCTGGTAAAGCACGATTTGTGTGCAATTCTGTGGCTTAGAATAGTTATTAAGTGATGTAATCAGCAACTGCTACTCTTTAGGTCAGTTTTCCTAAAATTAAAGGAAAGAGGGGACTTGTAAATTCATGAATATCAGCTACATGTTTATAGACACACTTTATTTCCAGTTCATGTAGGAATATATTTAAAACATAGAGGATGCTTAAGACCTATTCTTGACTTTTTCCTGTGTCTCGTGTTGAATACAACAATGTTGCGCCCTGGGCGTTTGTAGAGGGATTAGATCCTGAAACCTGTCCCTGTGGTTCTAAGAACTGGCAATAGAAAGGAAATTCTGGCTTCTAGGAGGAAAGCCTGCTTTAATTATGCTTCATATGCGTGCATCATGGGATGCACGCATCATAGACACTATAAAACAGAGAACTGGATTGGTGAGGCTCCAGGGAAAGCCTCAGAGCACAGCTGTCTTTCCACGGTGACATGAGAAACTCAGAAGAGCAGAGAGGCTCAATTAGCATCGGTCTCTCCATTCCTTACAGCCCTGCATTAAACTGTCCTGTGTGATAGACAAAGAAGGGAGAAGCTTAAATTGTGCTTTCCTGTTCTAGAAGAGGAGGGCTGTATGTCAGTAGCTGTATCTCAAGTCATTAACTTTAAATCATCACTGCAAAAGAGCCAGGATGCAAATATACTTTCTGAAACAGTGCAGGAGTAAAAGGGCTCATTTGAAGAGCACCTTTGAGTGGCAGGTATAGCTTAATTGAGAATTGTATGCAAAGAGGAAAATAGGACTGATGTTTGTTTAATATTGACTTGTTTAAAAGCAATGAATCAATGACAAGTTGCTCTTCGTTTCCTCTCTCTAATATTATTTTTTCTTTAGAGAGTTGTTTTCAGATTTTTTTCTCTTTCCTTTGAAGGAAGAATGGCTAATCACAAAATAAGAAATGTGAAGACCATCTACTGAATCCAGAGAAAGAGCTAAAGTTGTTTCATGCCTTAGAGCTGGAAAGAGAAAAAATGGAGTTTAATCTCTTCATCAACTGCTGTTAATTCATAATTTTCTCTGTAATGAGATTGGAATGAACTGTGCAGGGAGGATGCAGCATGCATAACAAAACCAGGCTTTCAGATAGATTCCTAGATTTTTTCTTCCTGTGGGCTTTCCAGAGAGAACACACAAAACATCTCGATCAATTGGACAATACCATGCTTTTTTTTTTTTAATCCATTCCCAGATCCCCTACAATTGGGCATTTCTTAATATGTAAGATAAAGGCAAGTAAGTTCTTTAGAGAATAAAATTATCTGTTTACCTGGAACTTAAATAAGAAAATTTATGTGATCAATAAATACCTAGAAAGTATTTGATAAAAATCCCAAATATGTTTCCAGTTTAAAACTTTAGAAATAGAATACTTTCTGTGATTTGAAAAAAGAGCTCTTTGCCCAAACAGCAGCTATATTGCACTCAGTGGGGAAACACTAGAAGCATTTCCATTAATTTCAGAAACAAGGATGCTGGCTAGAAGTCATTATCATTTAACCTGATTACAGCAATTCTGGACAATGCAATAAAAAGGAAATATCAGTGATAGGAATGGGTGTTGGAATGGGGAGGGAAATTATTTATAGTCTAAACATATTTTGCATAATTAACAAATAGAGATTATTTACCAAACCCAAGAAAATCTACCAAAGTTATTAGATGCTCTAGTCAATGTCTTCTGTTCTTCTTCTGTCAAAGAGCAGCCTGAAGGGAAGTGTTACTCAGAAAACAGAGCCATCCAAAATGAACTCTCCTGCAAGCACACCTATCGACATGTGCATAGACTCCATGCCTCTTTTAACTGGTGTACTTCCCTTGGTTTTGCCCATAGCCATTCCCTTCTCTTGTGCACTGGCTCTTCTCCTTCTTACCTAGTTATGAACATCACTCTTGTACTTACCCCCTTTGTCTAACATTATCAGATTTGCCCTCTACTGGATTACTGCCATTAGCATTCAGACATTCTTCAGTATCTTCCACCTTAATAAGCTGTCCTTTGGCCTTACATCACCCTCCAGCTACTGCCCTACTGCTTTGCTTCCCTTTCTAGCAAAACTCCTTGTAAGAGTTCTCCTTACCCACCTTTCATTCTTTTGAGCCTCCCATTACTTCTTGAACCCATGCCCATCAAGCTTTTGCCCCCTACCTCTTCACTGAAGTAGCTCTTGCTCACCACCACGTAGGGGTCAGTTCTTAGACCTACTCTTACTCCATTTATCAACAGCATCAGACTCAGCTGCCACCCTTTCCTATTGAAAGGCTTTCTTCACTTAAGCTGTGTGATACCATTTCTCTTGATTTTCCTCCTCCCTCATTAGCTGCACATTTAGCTCTCTCTCTCTCTCTCTCTTTTTTTTTTTTTTTTTTTTGCTGGCTCTTCCTCACTTCCTGTTCTCTGAAAACTGAAGTATCTCAGGGTCGTTTCTGTGAAATGGAAGTGAGGTGAGGAGGGTAGGTAAATCCAGCAAATAATTGGTTTACGCGATTATGAGGCAAGGCAAGGCAAATCCAAAATCATAGGACAGGCTTTTAGAAAGGCAGGCTGGGACTCTTGGGCTTGAATGAAGTTGGACTCCTCAGGCTTCTCATATTATTGAATCAGGCTCACCCAAATTATCCAGGATAATTTTCCTTCTTTAAAGTAAATTGATTATCTACAAAATACTTCCACATCAACACCTAGGCTAGTGTTTGGTTGATTAACTGGGGACTATTGTCTAGCCAAGTTAACACATGAAAGTGACCATCATACTTACAGTCGGAAATTCCCTTTTTAAGTGGTAGAACTGACTTTTGAACCTAAGTCAACCTAACCCCAAAGCCAGTGTCCATTTCAAGTTATCATCTCATCCAATGTCCAATAAGAGTTATCTCTTAAACTCGTCCTCATGATTACCAGAAAGATGCAAACATAATTTGCTTAATCATTTTTCAGAAATAGGGAAAGGTTTTCTTGCTCTGGATGGAAGTTAGACATGCATTTCAGCCACAAAATTTAGTAGTCCTTTGGTTTAGTAATACTAAAATTTGCTTAGTAGAGATCCTTCCGGGGGCCCACAAAGAAGATAGAGAATGATTTATAAAGGGCAATAGTGAAATAGGTACATTTATAGTTATTTAATAAGGCTGCTTAAAAATAGTTTATTGTTAGGTTTGGAAATAATATTTTTACAATATTATTTAAAATATGAATCTGAAGAAACTCAGACTAAAGGGCTTATAATGTAAATGAAAATTTGAGTCTGTCCTGTTTGTATCTGCAGTTATCACTCTTGTTGAATACATTCTAAACTAAAGAGGTTTTGCAATATATGGCATTTAAAGAAGTAACTCCATTATTTTATTCATGACTTTATTTATCCATGACTTTTTTAATAAAGCCAGTTGTGGTGTGCTGAACAATGACATCCAAAAGATGCTCAGGTACTAAATTCTTGGAACCTATGAATGTTATCTGGCAAAGAAACTTAGCATATGTACTCAGTCTAAGCTCTTGGTATGGAAAGTCTCCTGAGTCACCCCACTGAGCCCAGGGAAATCATAGCAGTCCTTACAAGGGCCCCTGGAGGAGGCAGTGTGGTGATGTTAGCAGAGGCCACAGTGGTGGGGTTTGGAGGTAGAGGAAGAGATCACAAGCCAAGGAATACCAATGGCTGGTAAAAGGTGAAGAAGGTGAAGAAGGCAAGGGACTACGTTGTCTCTTTAGTATCTTCAGAAGGAAGCAGCCTTGCTAACACCTTGCTGTTAGGCCTGTAAAACTGAGTTTGGACTTTCGACCTCCAGAACTTTCAGGGAATAAATCTGTGTTGTTTTAAAGCCACTAAGTTTGTGGTAATTTGTTAGGGCATTAATGTGAAACTAATTTTTCAGTAGAGAAAGTGTTTGCTGGTTAATTGTCCTCAGCTTGATGACAGAGGACAATCCTTTAATGGCAAGTGACAAATAATTTTGGTTGGCTAATGCAGCTTCTGTCCATAACTTCTTTCTTTCTAGATGGAGATGGCCTTTGCTGGCAGATCATTCCCTGTGGGCCTCCTACATTTCTTCATGTCTTATGTCTGAGTTTTTGTTGGACTTTGACTTTAAGCCAAGTGAAGATTCTTGGTGGATAGAGACTGTCTACCTTTGAGGCAGAGGGCAGGATATTAAAGATAAGGTTCTTCTCTAGGGCAGAAGTTGGGCATGTTTGCCAAGCATTCCTTTTAAAGTCAGATCCTTATTAAGCTCAGGGTTTCTCACTTGAAACACAAACCTGCCTTGTTCTCAACATTAACCGGACCTGCTTCTGCATTGCCCTTGTGGGACTCGGAATAGGTGGGGGCAAGGGCGGTCACGCAAACATCAAGTTCACGCTGCCTGTTGTGCCATGCACAATGAAGTCATTTGTTGTCTGACCCAGGAGACTTAGACGTTCTGCAGACTAGTTCATTAGCTTTCAAGTAAGGTAAAAATCTGTTTGCCCAGTTCTTGAAGGCCTTTCAGCTGGAAATGTAGCATTGTTTTGGTTTGTGAGATGCAAATACAAGTTTGCTGAGGGTGCAGCTAAAGACACTTTCTTGATTATTCCATCAGTCTCCTTCCTTCTCCCTATCACTCAGTTATGATGCCTGAAGATGCACCATCTATGTTATAACCATGAAGTTAAAAACCAAAACAAACATGATAGAACAAAAAGTCAGGAGTCTAGATGCCTGATGAAATCTTTGAATAGGAAAACCAACCATGGACAGCCTAATTCTAGATTTTTTTTTTCCACTTCCAGATATTTATGTGAGAAAAAGAAACTCCTATCTGTTTGTTCTCATGTTGAGCAGACGTTTTGCAAACTCACAGCTGATGGCATCTTTGATTAAAAGCGAAGGATTTGCATGGAGCATGGGGTGTGGTACAAAAACAATGAATTCTGTTACGCTGAAAAGAAAAAAAAAGCGAAAGATTTAATTCTAAAAGAAATATTTTATGGGGGCTGTATTCATTTTTTCTAAAAAATAATTTTGTTTTTTAAGGAGTCAAAGTAATGTATTTTTGAAAAATTCAAACACCATTGAAAAGCATAAAAGCCAATCACTATTGCAACCCCACTACCAGAGATCATCACTAACTCTATCTTGGAGAGACTGCTTTATGAGAAGGCTCAGAATGGGTTAGATCTGGGTTTAAGGTGGTGGTTAGAATCTTAACCCCTTCATTTATTGACTCTGACCTCAGGCAAGTTGTTTAATAGTCCATGCATCAGATTTCTAATCTGTAAAATGAATGTAACCATAGCACCTACCTTCTGGGAACTATTAGACAATGTACATAAACTACTCAGAATAACTCTTTACAAAGAGTAAGGAATCACAGAGTAATATGGTCAAACTTGCAGATGTTTCTCTGTGAACTCACAAGCACGTACATATACACACAGGCACACACATGTTTAAATACAGCTAGAGCCTTACTCTTGAGAAAGGACATTTTCAACTTTGAATGTTTTTGGGTCCTGCTCCTAGACTCCCAAGGAAGCTACCAAGGTCAAAATGACTCAGCAAAACCTCAAAGCATGGGCTCTATTTGTGCCTAGAGCACACAATGTACATCTGCTTCACTTAAAACATAAAATAAAATAAATAAGAAGCATTCCAAACATAAAGATAAGAAAAAGAAAAAACCTCCCTGGTTCTCAATGATTAACGTTCTCAAGCCTTGTACATACTAAAAACTGAGGTAATATCTGTAACTTTCTGGGGTATCCTTTATCATGATCATTTTAACTATGTAAAAAAACATAGATAACCCTTTACCAAATGTTTCTTCCTGGAGCACTCTCTACTTTGTGAAGATTGTCTGTCCAGGCAGCTGTCCTAATTTGGGCTCCAAGAAAACTCTTTATTTCTCATCAAAAAAAAAAAAAAAAAAGATTTTTTTAATTTTTCATCAACATTGTACATGTGATACTGTCACTTTTTTTTCCATGTAACATTATTTCGGAGGCATATTTCCATGCTAATAAATGCAAATCAATATAAATCAACCACTTAGAGTGGTTTTCTGGTATTTCAATATACAAATGCATTTTAATTTATTTTAGCAGTCTTCCAATGATGAAAAATTGTTTTTGTTTTAAAGATTCTTCCTATTCTAAACAGTCCTGTGTTGAACATCTTTATATGTTGCTTTGCACATTTGCCTTACTATTTCCTTGGAATTATTTCTTAGAAATAAAAGTTCTCAGGAGCTCAGTTGATATGAAAAGACAGCTGAGCTGTCAAGTGTTGAAGTTAATTAAGGCAAGAATGAGCCAAAATTAAAGTTACAGTCAAAGCTTTACTCTCTTTCTGCAATAGGTTAAGTCAAAAGCTAGAGCCGGAGGAGGAGGCACTAACTTGCCATCTTTGATTTCCCCCACAGAACCTGCGCTGGTTGAGGGTCTGGTAGAGCAGTGCAGACATGGGCATTGTCTCACTGTTAAGGGAGCCCCAAACAAGAGTCCCTAGCACTTTTGTAGACTCTGGGATTGTAGGGAACTGGGAGAAGGAAGGATCAAGAGTGAAAAAGTACTAGGTACTAAGCCAGGGTGGCGGGAAGTGTCTCCTAGGTTTCCCCTGCCCCCATGATGAGGTCCTCCTTAGGCACCTGCCTAAGGCCTCCAAGAGAGACACCTAGGGATTCAAGTACAAGGCTTCGACTGTAGATATGCAGTTTGACCTGGGAGCACCTGGGACCTAGTCTCTATCTCCCCTCAGATGGCGGTGCATGGCTCCCAGTGAGGGCTGTTAGATAAAGCCTTTGTACTTGCCTATGAGTGGGCCTAAAAAATCACACATAGGTTTTTGACGAGGAGCCTGACTTCTCATGAATGCTGGGTCAAGTGCACGATGTAAAGGCTTTTACACATGATAACATACATGTTATACAGGCTTTTACACAGTTGACACTATTACCACAACATCACCCTCACTGAGAGATACTGTCCTCTTAAATATTTGACAGTCTTGTACTTAAACGTGGTTCCTCGTTTCAGTTTCTGTCTACTGGCTGTCAGGGAATTGGACCTCCTTTTCATATTCTGGGGCTGGGTCCTTATTTTACTTATGAGAGCTTTAGATCTGGTAAAATGGGACCTCTATCGCTATTCTTGTTTTGCAGTTTTTTCCTCTCCTCTTCTCATATGTTTATTTTTCCAGATGAATTTGAGAACCATTTAATAAAACTTCTCTTCCCCTTAAACTTCTATTGGGATTTCAGTTGGGTTTGTTGTATCACTAGATGAATTTGTAAAGAAGGGGCTGACATCTTGATAATACTGAGCTTTCCTATCTGGATCATGATCTATATGTCCTGTTAGTTTGGGCTAGTTTTTTAAGTGATATGGGTGTGTAAATAATTTCCTTGGTTAAAGAAGAACAATAAGATAGTTGACATAATTTTTCCCTTTGCCTAAGTGGGAGCAGGACAAGCTCTTTTATATCAGGACCATAAAAACCATATAAAATGACACATGTATAAACATGCATTCCTCTTTCTGGTTTCGATAAGCACAAATTTCAGCTATCATGGTTTAGTTAATAACCAGAGTTAATAATTTAGTTAATAACCAGAGTCCCCCACAACAGTTCAAATTTTAGTTATCTTGTGTGTTAACTATGAGTAATAGCGTTAGCATCAAGTACAAATTCAACTGCTAGCTTTTCAGTCTACAGACCACTATGTGCATAACAGATCAATAAATTGACCGGTAACCAGTTATGTCTCTTCCTTCATGCTTGGTCACTGCATATCTGTTACTCCGTTTATCAACATGGCAGAATATGCAGTGGTGTTCCCTCGTAATGTCCCAGCAATACGCACATGGGAGGCTTTGTGAGAGGGGATAATTGAAAGAGGGCACTGGCCAATAAAGATGGAAAGCCCTCAGACAGACAAGAGGTGGTAATGCTGAAAGTGTAAGGAACGGGACGCCATTTATGGAATTGGAGATAAATGGGATGCCAGAAGAAATTGTCTCTGTGAGTACGTTGACATGGCTGCTGTTCAGAACACACCAGATTCACAGCCAGAGGAACAAGTCAGACTCACATGAACTTCAAGTGGTAGTGATAGAAAGGATCAACAGGTCTCAGAGGACATGACACTGGCAAAACAAAACCAAACCCTCACATTAAAGGAAGTCCTGGAGACATTTCATAGTGTCTTTGAAAACAGAAAGGATAAAATGTGAAACCTGATCCAAGCTTAAAGATTGAGATGATTTGCCACAGCATTGGAAAGATGCTTGCCCTGAGTCATAAATTAGATGACAAGAAGAAAGTGATCACCATTCAAGTTACTCATGAGAAACAGTGAAATGAAATAAATTTAATTCTCAGAGTTTCTAATGTTTTTAATCAAGATGTATGAAATTCTGTCATTTTCCTATTTCTCTGTACATTTATTATGTAGAGCAAGAGCTTTTTAAAAAAGATTTTATTTATTTGGGGGAAAAAGAGCATTTGAGCAGAGGGAGGGGCAGAAAGAGAGAGAGAGGCAGACTCCCTGCTGAGTGTGGAGCCCCACTCAGGGCTTGATCTCATGTCTCTGAGATCATGACCTCAGCTGAAACTCAGCTTAACTCATTGTGCCACCCAGGTGCCCTTATGAAGAGAAAGAACTTTTAATGTTTTGATAACATACACAGAAAAACTCAGCTTTTTCCTCCTTTGTAGGGAAGAACCCATTTCTTCTTTCCTGTGAGTTTCTTCCCTATGTGTTTCCTTCATTACTCACACAAAATGCTTCAGTTCTGATTCTTCCAGTCACCGAATGGGCGGGGGGTTTTCTCCACACCAAGCAATTCTTGGTTGGTGCCACCAGCAAGATATCCTTCAGTTCAACTCAACCCCAACACTGTTTACCTGGAGACACTATCAGATCTCACAGGCTAAGGGCTAAGTCCCACAAGACTTCTCCCCCTATCCACTCCGTATATACGCCACACTTCTGATGCCAGTCACAAGCACATGCTGTGCTTCTGACCAGCTGGCTGTGGATCACAGATAGCAACAACCTCTTTGTTGGGTTCAATTAATTTGCTAGAGCAGCTAACAAAATTGAGGGAAACATTTATGTTTACCAGGTTATTAAATTTTGTGATAAAGGATACAGATGAGCAGCCGGACGGAGAGATACATAGGGCAAGGTCTGAGAAGGTTCCGAGTGCAGGAGCTTCTGTCCCCATGGAGTTAGGGTGTATCACCCTCCACTGTGCATAAATTCCCCAATCTGGAAGCCTCTGAACCTCATACTATTCGAATTTTATGGAGGCTTGCTTACCTAGGCATAACCAATTATTAAGTTAGCTTCTGACCCTTCTCCCATCTCTGAAGGTTAGGGAGTGGGACTGAAAATTCCAAACTTCTAATTATGTCTTTAGTCTTTCTCGTGACCAGTCCTCATCCAGAAGCCCACCCAGAGTTGATTCAGTGGAACAAAAGGTGTTCCTAGAGCTCTTACCATTTAGGAGTTTACAAGGGTTTTGGGAGCCCTGTATCAGGGATGGGTCAAAGACCAAATATTAGAAAAAGAGATGCTGCTAGTGCTTTTAACACTTAGGAAATTATAAGGATCTCAGAAGCCTGGTGGCAGGAACAGGGAGGCAGAGACCAATATATATTTCCTGTTAGGTCACTGATAACATATTGTGAAGATCACAGGGCAACTGTAATTTTTTTTTCCGATTTTATTTATTTATTTGACAGATAGAGATCACAAGTAGGCAGAAAGGCAGGCAGAGAGAGAGAGAGGAGGAAGCAGGCTCCCTGCTGAGCAGAAAGCCCAATGTGGGGCTAGATCCCAGGACCCTGGGAACATAACCTGAGCTGAAGGCAGAGGCTTTAACCCACTTGAGCTACCCAGGCGCCCCAATTTTTTCCATTAAGATAATTTTTCATCTTGCATAGTCATTCTCTGTGATCATGCACTTCTGGGCAAAGTGGACACAATCTGTCCTAAGGAAAACAGAAGGCAGAGTGAATAAGAATAGTAGGTTGAGTGAAAATCTCCCAGCTCAGAGGCACCTGGGTAGCTCAGTGGGTTAAACCTCTGCCTTGGGCTCAGGTCATGATCCCTGGTTTCTGGGTTCGAGCCCTGCATCGGGCTCCCTGTTCAGAAAGGAGCCTGCTTTTTCTCTTCCTGCTGCTTCCCCTGCTTGTGTGCTCTCTCCCACTCTGACAATTAAATAAAATCTTTAAAAAAAAATTTAAAAGAAAAAGAAAGAAAATCCCCCAGCTCAGAGCAGATGGCAGGAAAAGGAAAGGCTGTTCTCCTTGGTAAGAAAATAATGCCCCAAAGACTAACACTGGTCTGCAGGATGAATGTGCTGCTACAGAGTTACCTGGGGACACTGCCACTCAGGGAGTTCTTTCCAGAAATGAAATTGCTATCACCAAGAGCTATCCTCACCACCATGTTCACTGAGGCCTTATTCATAAGAGTCAGGACATGGAAAGGACCTAAGTATTCATGGACAGATGAATGGATAAAGAAAATGAGTCTGTATAAAATGAAATAGGAAAAAGAAGGAAATCCTGCCATTTGTGACAGTACCTTGAGGGCATTATGCTAAGTGCGGTAAGCCAGCCACAGAAAGACAAATACCGTATGGTCTCACTTAGATGTTCAATCTAAAAACAAAAAAACCAAAAGCAAAACTGAACTCCTGCTCATACATACAGAGAACAGATTGTGGTGACCCAAGATAGTGGGGTAGGAGAGATGAAGGAAGGTGGTCAAAAGGTACAGACTTTGGGGCTTCTCGGTGGCTCAGTCGGTTAAGTATCTGTCTTGGGCTCAGCTCATGATCCCAGGGTCTACTTAATAGGGAGCCTGTTTCTTCCTCTCCCTTTGCCCTTCTCCCCTACTGGTACTCTCTCCCTTCCTTGCTTGTTCTCTCTCTCTCAAGTAAATAAATAAAATCTTTATTTTAAGACTTTATTTATTTATTGGTCAGAGAGAGAGCGCGAGCGAGCGCACAAGCAGGCAGAGTGGCAGGCAGAGGCAGAGGGAGAAGCAGGCTCCCTGCCCAGCAAGGAGCCAGATGCAGGATTCCATCCCAGGACCCTGGGATCATGACCTGAGCGGAAGGCAGCAGCTTAACCCACTGAGCCACCCAGGCATCCCAATAAAATCTTTATTTTAAAAAAAGGTTATAAGGCAAATAAATACTAAGAGTATACTGTACAACATGGTGACTGTAGTTAACACTGCTGCATTTTGGGTATTGGCTAAGAAGTGTAAATCCTGAAAGTTCTCATCACTAGGTAGTTTTTTTTCTTTTGTATCTATATGGGAGGATGGATGTTATCTAAAGTTACTGTGGTAATTATTTCACAGTGTATGTCCACTCAGTATGTTCTATATCTCAAACTTATACAGCGTTGTATGTCAATTATATTGCATTGAACCTGGAAAAAAAAGTTTCTTCCCAATGATCAGTTTTTTTAAATCCAGTGTTTCTCTAAAGCTTTTGCTTATAAGAATAGGAAGAATTTCCAGCCTTGGTTTTTTGAGTGTACATCCTTGTTCCCTTTCCTTCAGGAGTCAAGATTGTCTAGGTCAAAAATGCCCACTGTCTGAGTTGCTATGTCAGGGAGGGTGATAGCATTTATTCCAGTCCTTTCGTATGAAGTCATCCTGGCCACTTAATCTTTCAGTGCAGTGACACAATGAAACCCTCTCAGCCTAATGGGTTCAGGCACATCTTTCCTGGGCTGATAGCCAGGAATGGATTGATGAGCCGGTTTGAAAGGAACAAGAAAGCACAGAGAATTTTTCAAGCCAAGGAAGAGACCAGAGAAAGAAAGAAATACAGTTTCTGTCAATAGCTTTAAGTGAGGATTTTCCCTTAAAATCCCTATGATGCCCTACAATGCTGTGAGTGATTTTTAAGGCCAGTGAGGATTGGCTTTGCTTAATGGGGTCATTTGATTTTAATGCCTCAGATGGGACTGCTGCTATTTTTGGCCCAATAAATGAGTCTACTGTGGTATACATGAACAAATATAAAAAGGTAAATCATGTTTGTACTGTGATCAGTTTAGAGGGGGAGGGTCCCAGGAAGAAAGCAGGACAGAAGATGAGATGTGAGATGTAATCTTAGAAGAAATGCATAAGATTCCCTCATCTCTGGGGTAAAAGTGCATAAAAGGCAGAGGCATCTGTATTTATAGATGTTCTGACTTCAGCTCTGAGAAGTAATTTAAGGAACTCAAAGACCTGTCTCATTGGATATCTGCCCTTGATAAGTTCCTGAACTTCTTACCTTTATCTCGACCTCTTAAGTCTTTATGGATCTACCTTTGATTAGCAGTATGACCTTGAGCAGACTGTCTTTTCCAGCCTCAGCCTCTTCACCAGTAAAGCCAGAGGATTGAAGGAGAAATCTAAAGTTCAGTTCAATGGCTTTGTGACTCTCTAAAGTTCTTCATGAAAAATGCTTTTAATTGGAGGGACAGTTTCTGTCAATAAATTAATTTTTAAATATGAATTAACCCCAGTCTTGGTGTACAAAGTATTTAAAGTGACTTGCTTTCGCTTTATTTCTCTGGCTTATATATATGAGGAAATTTCTTATCTTCCCAGTCCTGCACATAGCTACCTTCAACTAAACTAAGGCATGGTCTGGGATTTCTGAGGTTTTCAAGAGTTTTTTATATTGCTTCTTTGATTGGCAGCACAGATTAGCACATTACTGAGGCAGTTAAGATTTCCCTATAGAAATGAACAATATTAAATATATAACGTTGTTCATACAACAGCCAGTTAGAAATGCTGTAAAATAATTTGTAATGAAATATGAAGAAATATAAACACTTATGTAAAATAACGATCTTTGTGCTCATTTTAAGAACTATTGAGCACTGCCTATCCACGCTTTATTTTCATCTCCAGTGTAGGTAAAAAAACAAGCTTTGACACACTACAAATATTTTCTTATGATAAGAGTAAATTGGTTATATTCATAGCTTACATATGGCTCAAACTCTCTGAGGCTTTAAGGCAGCTTGACACTAAAAGCTTATTCAGGACTTCCAAGTTCTTATAACATAATGACAGAACTTCTAAGTCCTAACTTTCCATACATCTGCCAAAAAGCGTGTATATCGTAAGGAGAATAAATGCAATAATCTATAATTCAAGTCTACAACAATACTAGGAGACAGAAAATAATACGGTTCTCTTCAATTTATATATAGTGGAGAAATGAAAACCCAGCACCACCAACTACTGAGCTATGCTGGAGTGATGTGTCAGGCAGCTTCTAGCAATAGAGGAATAAAGGTAAACTTCTTCAAAAAGAAGTTCTCCTAGCAAGTGGAGAAACTCTAAAAACACCGTATGCCAGCTCGTTTCATGTGATCACCTTGCATTTTATGTGCCCAGAAGTCATGAAAAGAAGGTATTCCACATCAGCTATGAGGCATCCTTGCCGTAAATGTTTGACCTCAATTGCATTCCAGGAAAGACAAGAATCTGGAACGTGGGTTATTTTGTAGACTACTGACCTGTATTCTAAAGAGGATTCAACGTCATGAAGAACCAAGAGAAGAAGAAAGATGGTTTCAGATCGGGGTCGGGGGATAATGAGACGTAACAACCAAACACAATATGGGAGTCCTGCCCGCATCCTGGATGGGCATGCAGCTCCAAAGGCCATGTGGCCCATGGGAAGGGAGTTGCAGTTCAACCAGATGAAAGCTGGCTTTTCAGGTGCGGTAATGGTGATGTGGTTGTGTAGGAGAAAGTCCTTGTTCCTGAGAGATGCAAACTGGAAAATGTAGGGGTGAACTGTGAGGAAGTCTGGAGTCTACTTTCAGAGAGTTTGGTAGAAGAGGAGTGCGGCTACATACACTGAGGGGTGCAGTGTGTGTGATCAGATAGTAGCAGCTGGTGGAGCTAGTGTGGGATAGACTGTGGTAGTGACCTTTCTGTGGGCTTTCAATTTTCCGAAAGAAAAGAAAATTTCGGGCCTCTGAGTTTAAGCCTTCGAGACTTTGAACTACGTCCTATGCACTTTCTGGTGATGTTTCCCAGGGAACTCTCCGTGTGTGTGTTTATCCTCCCTATGGCGGGCAGAGAGTGCAGAGAAGAGAAAAAAGAAGTTCATGAAGACTCCAAGTTCCCAGCTGGCAAGTGTTATGTCTGCAGTTTCTCTGGCCCAGTATTTCTGGAAGTGTAGTCTGTGAACTACTGGTGAGCCTGCATGATATTGGGCCTGCCCCGGACCTGCGGAAACTCTGGAGGTGGACCTCAAGAATCAGAATTATAGCAAGTGCTCTGTGATTCTTTGGCACACTCAAGCTTGAGAAGCCTTGACTGTTTCATCAGGGAGCTGTTTCATGCACTGCCATTCCACCAAATGTGTAGTGTGGCCTCTGACACAGATCTCTGACTCAAATGCATTTAATTCCTAAAAGAATCACAGCTCCTGCCTCTCCTCTTCCTGAACCTGCTGTCATTCCCCCCAATACGATTATTCAGAACATTGATTGTCATGTTTAAATAGAACAACAGTGAGTCAGGATTTTATATTAACTAGGAGGAGGACATATTAACTTTACACCATCCACTGCAATTGACAAAACTAGTACCTAAAGGAGATAAGATATGGGACACTTAAGCTTTGATGGGGGTTGAGGAATGCACTGGCAGAGAGAACATACTGGAGGTGTGGAATTATGTCTGAGCCTGTTGGCACACCAAAGTTGGGAGGGCCCTCATAAGCTGGGGACATGAGAAGGCTCAGCGTTTTGAAAGAGTGTGACATCTTGAGAGAGTTAAGAGGGAGGAAGGGGTGCCAAGGGTGGGGCAGAGGGTCCTGGGAAAATTTGTGTATAGACTTTTGATGGAATTATAAAAACCTCTTTTCCAGTTTAGGAATGGTTCTTGGAAAGAAGAAAAGTTCTTAATACTCTATTTCCAAGTAATTGAGTCAATAAAGATATGTTCTTGGTTGTGGATTGTGGTTGTGGCTACTGAAATGTCACCCTTAGCTATTAACACTGGGATGCCTCCTAATGTAATGCCTCTTTGGCCTCTTGGAAGAGAGCATCACTCCCCCAATCCAATCAGGAACATGTGGGATTGAATGAAGAGCTAATCAAAGGTAAAATACCATTTCTATACATTTTGCTGCTCACTTATAATGGGTGAGTTCCATGGAGAAGAAGAAGAGGAGGGAATGAAGTAGATATGGGGTGTCTTCAGGGGCTTAATGAATGTTCTACCGTTGATTGTGGTGGTGGCTGTACAACCCTGTGGACATAGTAAAAATCATTCAGCTGTGCCCTTTAAATGAGCAAATTTTATGGTATGTAAACTATATCTCAGTAAAGCTATAACATAATTTTAAAAGCCACTGGAAACACATCTAGGTTTGCGAAGAACAGAACATTCTTTGTGAATTATAATGTGACTCTCTGGCCAAACATGGACAGCTATGCATCAGACAAACTAAGGACACATTGTAGGAAGCTTATCATCCAAGATGGAAGAAAAGTAATTAAGAAACTTTTCAAGAAGCATAGATAAAAATGATGAAAATAAGAAGACCTGTTTCTTTTGCATCACCTACCCATTACTTCTGTATTTTTTAAGTAGGTAAAGTAACCAGAGGGAGTAGAAAAAAGGAGGTGAAAATGTGGGCGTATTTTATTTAAAATTTCATTTGTTATTATTTTTTAAAGATTCTATTTATTTATTTTTTTTTTTTGACAGAGAGAGACCCAGCGAGAGAGGGAACACAAGCAGGAGGAGTGGGTGGGAGAGGGAGAAGCAGGCTCCTGCCGAGCAGGGAGCCTGATGCAAGGCTCAATCCCAGGACCCTGGGATCATGACCTGAGCCAAAGTCAGACGCTTAATGACTGAGCCACCCAGGCGACCCTCATTTACTATTTTTCTTAAGGGCACAGTGTATCTCAAGAGCTGACACTGAGATGATGTGGGTGATTTGAGATGAGTGGGATTGTGCCTGTACTGTTGTTATAATAATTGAATTTTCAGAAACAGAAATTCATAGGCAACCATGACTGTTAGCCTGTATTCCTTGCTGCCAGTTAATGTTTTAAGAATCTGAAAACCCTCTGTGTTGGTTTGTTTGTGCTTGTGGGGCTCACAGACAGTAGTGTCTTTTCTTTAAGCCTATCACCCAAACACTTCAGGGTTTGGAAGGCGGGAGAAGGGGGTAGAAGAACAACAAAGTGTTACTATGAAGTAGTGAGCCTAGTGGCCTAGCAAGCCTCAGAAATTGGAACAAGTGTTGAGCAACCCTAGCTTCATCTGACGTTCCTCGGTGAAGAACAGGGGCCAGTTGGGGTATGCAGCCTAGGCATCTGGGTCACGATGTCCCATTTCTCAGGGCTAGGCATGTGGAGCTGAGAGAACCATGGGGGTGCCTTGGGAGAAACCAAAGCAAAAGTCAGGCAGACTATTCAAGCTCTTTACCGATCAGAAGAAGCCAGGCCAAGAGGGAGAATCAAATACATAGGCTCTGAAAAGAAACAGCTTGAGAAAAGAGGGTTGAATCAGGAATTGGAAATGGAGTTAAGAGGCAATTTCAGTGATCAGGTGGGATGAAGAGGGGAAAAAAAGGGGAAAGAGCTGTTAATGGCACTGCCTCTTCCTTGTTCCATCACAACTCTTACAACGGCTGAGTCAAAGAATTATGGAATCTAGTAGCTCCATCCACGAGCTAGACAGTCAGGAAAACCTCCAAGGGGAAGAGTATTGATGTTTAAGGACCTCCAGAGTGGTTGCCAGATTGATTGCTAAACCACCCTTACTACCAAAAAGTTCTTCCTTACATTAAAATGCACAGTTGCTGCGAGTAAAACCCATTTCTCACCTTGGCCACTTACTGGCTGGGCATCAACACACAGCTGGTGAAGGTGTGAGAAGCCATAGGCTCTCTAAGGGTTAGTCTCCTCATTTGTAAAATTGGCATAAGGGTCTGCCTTTCAGGGTTATTGGAGAGATTGAATGAGCTGAGATTTATAAAGCATATAGATTAGACCTTGGCACAGGGTATGCATTGCTTTCAGCATTAGAATCAGTCCTGGTGTTAGTGTTTCTCTTGTTCTTAGTACTACTGAGACACATATCCTGCCCCCCCCACCCCCAAAAATTCTCCTATCTGACAAATAACGGTATCTGTAAATTTCTTGAAAATACTGCTGACCAAAAAAACATAATTACTGGTTTGCTGAGTGCTCAGTGTGTGATAGGCCTTCTAGTTTGTTTTATTTAGATTTTAGATTATCTCTTTTTATCTGTGGGATGACCCCTTAAATAAAAAGAACCCCATTTTACACATTAGAGGACAACTTGGAAAATTAAGTGACTTGCTCAAGGTCCCCCAAATCGGAAGTTGGAAGTGAGAGAGAGAACAGCCACAGAAGCACAGGGTTAGTATTTTGCTTATACAGTGACCTTAAGGACACCTTGAGGTGAGATGCCTGAGGAGCACAACCTCAATCTCAAGGTTAGGGCAGTACTAGCAATTCCTTCACTTTCTGTATAATTTCTGTATAATTAACAAATTCTCCAAGCCAGTAGGTTTTTAAATAGTGTGGGGTTTTTCTCACATAGCCTCAGAGGAGGAGAAGACCCAAGTGGGTACCTTTCCCAGTCACACCCTCTGTCCACTCCATTCAGAACTGTTCCACTTTCAAATAGTTTGTATTTTAGGGTTCCATGTAAGGAAATGCCTTTTCAGAGAAAAGAATTTTCTGCTGCTAAAAATATAAAAGCTTGAAAACCAAAGCCTCAAACTATTGTTGGTAGTACTTGCATTTAGTTTTCTCAAAACAGATTGTTCAAATATACTCTATTCTCATGTCTTGCATTCTGAGATTTTAGGAATAATTGTCTTGTTTCTGCTGGATATACCCTTCATGGTTTCCTGATTAATAGTAATTTCTAGGGGCACCTGGGTGGCTCAGTGGGTTGAGCCGCTGCCTTCAGCTCAGGTCATGGTCTCAGGGTCCTGGGATCGAGTCCCGCATCAGGCTCTCTGCTCAGCGGGGAGCCTGCTTCCCTCTCTCTCTCTGCCTGCCTCTCTACTTGTGATCTCTCCCTGTCAAATAAATAAATAAAATCTTTAAAAAATATAGTAATTTTTATGTTAGGCATGTTTTTTTTCCTATTATGCTTTCCCTATAATGATACCAGGTACTTTACGAGGACTCCTTACCCTGCCATGGCTAGTCATGTATCCCATGCCACAGGCAAAGTGACTCGTCCAGTAATTGATAAATGGCTGAAGCAGAACAAACTTAAGTCTTTTCCTAGTTCAATATTCAAAGCATTAGCTGGTGAATGAAATCATGCAGGGATAAGCAAAGCAGAGAATAGAGGGAAAATTTGAATCCTGCTGAAATTGTTTGAGCTCCTGGATCCAGTTGGACCTGAAACCATGTTCATATCTGGATTCTCCATTTAAATGATCCAAGACTTCTCCTCTTCCTGGATGTCTTCCAAGACATCTTAGATGTCATCCAGCAGCTGTATCTGCTCTATCCTTGGCATCTAAGGCTTTGCACATTACTTATTTGTGCTTGTTGGGAATGCTATTATAAAAAAACTGTTTTTGAAAAACAAACAAACAAACAAACAAAAACTGTCCTTAAGTTACTCCAAATGTAGACTTCATCTGTTTCCTCAAACAAGAAGCAAGCTCTTCAAGGAAGGGATCATTTTCTCAACATATGTAGCCTCTGAGAGAGTCTTAATGATTTGAGCATTTGACTTTCCCAGAGGGTAGTAGTACATTTTGTTTGGGAAAATCTGAACATTTTGCCTTTTTTTTTTTTTTTAAGAGCAAGAGAATGCATGTGTGCATGTGAGAGGGGAAGGGCAGAGGGAAAAGGAGAGAGAGAATCTAGAGAATCTTAAGCAGGTTCCATGCTCAGTGTGGAGCCAGATAGGGGGCTCTATCTCACAACTCTGAGATCCTGATCTGAGCTGAAATCAAGAAATCAGATGTTTAACCTTCTGAGCCACCCAGATGTCCCATTGCCTTTCTATAATACAAACAGGGACAGTCAGCTTTTGAAAACTCTGCCCAGTGGTTGGCCTCATGAACGCATGTGTTGTAACCACGTCCTCAGTTCTGATCTTTTCCATTTGCCTTCACATACGTATAGTTTTCATGATCTACAATTATCCACCAACTCCTTTAACCTGCTTTCAGTGGGAGATGCTGTATGAGGCAAAATGTTTTCGTCATTTAATTCCAGTATAGTTAACATTCAGTGTTATATTAGTTTCAGGTGTAAAATATAGTGATTCAATAATTCTATACATTATTCAATGCTTATTATGAGAAGTGTCCTCTTTATCTCCATTACTTATTTCCCATCCCCCCACTCACCTCCCCTCTAGTAACCATCAGTTTGTTCTCTATAGTTAAGAGTGTGTTTTTTGGTTTGTCTTTTTCCTTTGTTCATTTGTTTTGTTTCTTAAATTCCACATCAGTGAAATCATAATGTATTTGTCTTTCTCTGACTGAATTTTACTTCACTTAGCATTATAGTCTCTAGATCTATCCATGTTGTTACAAATAGCAAGATCTCATTCTTTCTTATGGCTGAGTAATAGTGCATTGTATAGGGATGCCTGGGTGGCTCAGTCAGCAAAGCCACTGCCTTTTGCTCAAGTCATGATCCCAGGGTCCTGGGATCAAGTTTCGAATCAGACTCCTTGCTCAGCGGGGAGCCTCCTTCTCTCTCTGCCTCTGCCAGCTACTCTGCCTGCTTGTGCAATCTCTCTCTCTCTCTCTCTCTCTCACACACACACACACACACACACACACACACAAATAAACAAATAAGATCTTTTTAAAAAATAGTCCATTGTATATATATACCACATCTTCTTTATCTGTTCTATCAGTGGACACTTGGGCTGCTTCCATAATTTGGCTATTGTAAATAATGCTGCAATATATATAGGGGTGCATATACTATGTTGTCATATTTTTTTTCAGTAAATACCTAGTAGTAGAATTACTGGATCATATGGTAGTTCTATTTTTAATTTTTTGACAAACCTGCATACTGTTTTATATGGTGGCTGCACCAGTTTGCATTCCCACCAACAGTGCACAGGAGTCCCCTTTTCTTCACAATCTTGCCAGTACTTGTTGTTTCTTGTATTTTTGATTCTAGTCATTCTGATAGGTATGAGGTGATATCTCATTGTGATTTTGATTTGTATTTCCCTGATGATTTGTGATGCTGAGCATCTTTTCAAGTGTTTGTTGGCCAACTCTGCCTTTGGGGAAATGTCTGTTTATATCTTCTGACCATGTTTTAGTTGGCTTATTTTTTTGGTGTTGCGTTATATAAATTCTTTATATGTTTTGAATGCCAGTCCTTTAGCAGTTATGTCATTTGCAAATATTTTCTCTTTTTCAGTATGTTGTCTGTCTTTTAGTTTTGTTGATTGTTTCCTTTGTTGAACAAAAACTTTTTATTTTTATATAGTCCCAATAGTTTATTTTTGCTTTTGTTTTCCTTGCCTCAGGAGACATATCTAGAAAAAGGTTGCTATGACCAATGTTGGAGAAATTACTGCCTGTGCTCTCTTCTAGGATTTTTATAGTTTTAGGTTTCACATTTAGGTCCTTAATTTTGAGTTTATTTGTGTTTAGGGTGTAACAAAGTGGTTCAGTTTCCTACTTTGCATGTAGCTGTCCAGTTTTCCTAACACCATTTGTTGAAAAGCCTCTTTTCTTTCTCTTTTTTTTATTTTAAAGATTTTTGTCAGAGAGAGAGAGGCAGAGAGAGGCAGGCAGAGGGAGAAGCAGGCTCCCTGCTGAGCAAGGAGCTTGATGTGGGACTTGATTCCAGGACCCTGGGATTGTGACCTGAGCTGAAGGTTGACGCTTAATCAATTGAGCCACCCAGGTGTACCAAAAAGACTGTTTCTTTCCCATTGCATATTATTGTTTCTTTTATCAAAGATTAATTGACCATATAATCATGGATTTTATTTCTGGGCTTTCTACTCCATTCTATTGATTACCAAGTCTGTTATTGTGTCAGTACCATACTGTTTTGATTACTACAGCTTTGTAGTAGAACTTGAAATCTGGAATTGTGATATTTCTTTCTTTGTTTTTCAAGATTGCTTTGGCTATTAAGAATCATTTGTAGTTCACTGAAAATATTGTTTGTTTTAGTTTTGTGAAAAATGCTATTGGTATTTTGATAGAGGTTGCATTAAATTTTAGATTGCTTTAGGTAGTATAGACATTTTATCAATATTAGTTTTTCTAATCCATGATCATGGAATGTCTTTCTATTTTATTATGTTGTTTTCAATTTCTTTCATCAATATTTTTTAGTTTTCAGAATTCAGGTCTATACTTCCTTGGTTAAGTTTATTCTAGGTATTTTATTATTTTTGGTACAATTGCAAATAGGATTGTTTTCTTAATTTCTCTTTCCACTCTTTCACTATTAGTACATACAAATGTAACAGATGTCTATACATTGATTTTGTATCTTGCAAACTTGCTGAATTCATTTGTAAGGTCTAGTAGCTTTTTGGTGGAGTCTTTGGGTTTTCTGTTTAAAGTGTCATGTCATTAGCAAATACTGAAAGGTTTACTTCTTCCTTAGCAATTTGAATGCTGTTTATTTATTTTTCTTGTCTGATAGCTGTGGCTAAGACTTCCAATACTAAAAGTGGAAAGACTGGACATCCTTGTCTTATTCCTGATCTTAGGGGAAAACTCAGTTTTTCACTATTGAGTATCACGTTAGCGATTGGTTTTTCATATATGTTTTTCTTTATTGTGTTGAGGTATGTTTCCTCTAAAACTACTCTCTTGATAGTTTTTATCATGAATGGTTGCACTTTTTCAAATGCTTTTTCTGCATCTATTGAAATGATCATATGCTTTTTATTCTCTCTCTTCTTGATTGATGTATCATGTTGATTGATTTGCAAATACTGAACCACCCTTGCATCCCAATATTAAATTCCAGTAGATTGTGGTGAATGAATTTTTTTAATGTCTTATTGAATTTGGTTTGCTAGTATTTTTGCATTTATGTTTATCACAGATATTGGCCTGTACTTCTTTTTTTCTGTAGCATCTTTAGCTGGTTTTGGTGTCAGGGTAATGCTGGCCTCATAAAATGAATTTGGAAGATTTCTTTCCTCTTTTTTTTTTTTTTTTTTTTTTGAATAGTTTGAGAATAGGTATCAACTCTTCTTTAAATGTTTGGTAGAGGTGCCTCCTTAGCGCAGTAGGCATGTCAGTCTCATAAATGTTTGGTAGAATTCACCTGTGAAGCCATCTGGACCTGGACTTTTGTTTATTGATAGTGTTTTGATTATTAATTCAGTTTCATTGCTGGTAATTAGTCTGTTCAAGTTTTCTATTTCTTCCTGCTTCAGTATTGAGAAGTTATATGTTTCTAGAAATTTATCCATTTCTAGGTTGTCCAGTTTGTTGGCATATAATTTTTAATAATATTCTCTCATAATCCTTTGTTCTTCTATGGCATCAGTTATTTCTCCTCTTTCATTTCTGATTCTGTTTGAGTTCTCTGTCTCTCTCTCTCTCTCTCTTTTTTTTTTTCTCAGTTTCTATTTCATTTATCTCTGTTCTAATCTTTATTGGTTCCTTCCTTCTATTAGTTTAGGGGTTTTGCTGGTTCTTTTTTTCCTAGCTCCTTTTGGTATAAGGTAAGATTGTTTGAGATTTTTTTTTTTGCTTCTTGAAATAAGCCTATATTGCTATAAACTTCCCTCTTAAAATCACTTTTGCTGCATCCCAAAGATTTTGGACTGTTGTGTTTCATTTTCATTTTTTGTATTTTTTTATTTCCTCTTTGATTTCCTGGTTGACCCATTCATTGGTTAGTAGCATGATATTTAACCTCCATGTATTTGTGCTCTTTCCAGATTTTTTCTTCTAGTTCATTGCGTTGTGATCAGGAAAATACATATACCTTTCTCTTGATTTTTTTGCTTATCTATTTGTGATTTGTGGTTACCATTATGTTTATATGTAACATCTTATGCATATAGCAATAGTAATCTATATTAAGTTGATGGTCATTTAAGTTTTTGTTTTGTTTTATTTTGTTTTGTTTTGATGGCTACTTAAGTTTGAACCCATTCTTTACTCCTCTCCTCCCCACTATGTTTTAGGTATATGGTGTCATACTTTAGATCCTTTTATTTTGTGAATCCTTTGACTGATTTTTATAGATGTACTAATTTTTACTGCTTTTATGTTTCCTACTTTTCTTACTTTTCCACTCAGAGAGTCCCTTTTAATATGTCTTGTAGGGCTGGTTTAGTGAGCATGAATTCTTTTAACTTTTGTTTTCTGAGAAAGTGTTTATCTCTCCTCTTCTGAATGATAGCCTTGCTGGGAAGAGTATTCTTGCCTCCAGGCTTTTTTCCTTTCAGCACTTTGCATATATTGTGTAACTTTCTTCTGGCTTACAAAGGTTCTACCAAAAAAATCAGCTGATAGCCTTATGGGGTTTCCCTTGTTTGTAACTGTTGTCTTTTCTCTTGCTGCTTTTAAAATACTCTATCACTTTTTGCTATTTTAATTACTATGTGTCGTGGTGTGGACCTCCTTGGCTTGATTTTTTTGGTGGATCTCTTTGCCTCCTGGGTCTAGATTTCCATTTACTTCCCTGGATTCAAGTTTTCATTTATTATTTCTTCAAATAAATTTCCTGCCCCCTCTTCTCCCTCTTCTTCTGGGACTCCTGTTATGCAATTGTTATGTTTGATGGAGTTGCTGAGTTCCTTAACACTATTTTTATTTTTGTTATTATTTTTCCCTCACCTGTTCAGCTTGATTGCTTTCCATTACTCTTTCCTGCAAGTCACTGATATGTTCTTCTGTTTCCTCTAGTCTACCATGTGTTCCATCTTGTGTATTTTTTATTTGTTACTGAGTTCTTCATCTGTGGTTGTTTTCTGTTTTCTGTCTTTTTGTTGAGGGTCTCAATGAGGTCCTCCATTCTTTTTTCCAGACCAGTGAGTATCTTTATGACCATTACTTTAAATTCTCTCTTAGGCACATTCTTTGTCTCCCTTTGATTTTGTTCTCTTGCTGTGATTTTGTCCTGTTCTTTCATTTGGGACTTATTCCTCTGTCTCATCAATTTGTCTAACCCTCTGTCTGTTTCTTTGTGTTAGAAAAGTCACCTATGTCCCCTACTTTTGCAAGTAGTGGCAAGAAGAGGTCCTTTGGTGTCCAACAGTGCAGTGACCCCTATTCACCAGAACCTGGCACTTCAGGTATGTCTCCCATGTGTGCTGTGTGTACCCTATTACTGTGGCTGAGTTGCTTTTTTCTTCAGTCCAGCTGTCTGCAATGGATCTCTTTGCCTGCTGTGAGTAGGGTTTGGTCCCTATGTTGTTATCGGGCCAGTCCAGGGCCACCCTGGGCTTGAGTTAAGTCAGACCAAGCATTTGCCAGGGATGTAGTAGCTCCAAACTGCAGGTCACTTTCCCTGTGTTGTCCCCTGAGAGGTTTTCATTGGTGGATGGGGTCTGTGGTCAGATCAGATGTTTCTTCCCACCACAGTGATGCAGTCAGATAGGTGTGTGTGGTTATGTTCCCCTCTCCAGGGCTGGAGCCACTTTGGAGTGGTGCTGGCCCCTGTCAGGCCTGTTTGCATGCTGCTGTGGCACTGCTTTGGCTGGGCTCTGGCCAAGGGCATGTTTGAGGGGAACTGCAGCTGCCCAGACTGAGGCCAGCCTGGCTGGAGGGGTGTGTCTTCAGGAGAATGTGGGGGTGGGGCACACTGGTTCCCAGAGGTGTCTAGGCTGGGAGGTGGGAGGGAAACAGTGCCTGGAAGCTCCCTTGTTCCTAGAGATGTCTCGTCAAGTTCCCTGGCCCTCAATCACATGCTCTGAGATTAGTAAGTAAATCTTATTCCTGTAGACCCCAGGCATTTTTCAAAATGCTGCTTCTATGCTGTATCTCCACAGGCCTCTTTTTTGTGTTGTCTCTTTAAGGTGGAGACTCATTTTCTTCTCACCCTCCCACCTCTCCCAGAGCTGAGCCCACTGATCTTTAAAATTCCAGATGTTAATCCCCACTGATTGTGAGAACTTACAGAATTAGGGCCCTCTGGTTCTCAAAGCCAAATGTCTTCTCTATACAGGTTCCCCAAGCCTGGGGTGTGCAGTATGAGGATCTTTTTCTCTCCCTTCTCCACACCTATGGTGTCCCTCCCTTTCATGGACAATTCTTCAAATCCCTCTTAGTGGCCTCTTCTATACATGTAGCTGTGGAGAGTGTGTTCTTCCAGTCTTTGGGTCATTTTTTATTTACACTGACATGGGTGTTATCCAGTTGTATCTGTGGGTTGAGGTGAGCCTAGGACTTTCCCACATTACCATCTTCTCCCCGGAATGGTTTTTGATTAACTAATATAATTTCTTATACAGTGTATAACATGAGACAGTTGACAATGGTGTTTTTAAAATGTGCATTTTCACATGTGGAAACATCTCTGATGATAGCGTTCACTGTCACAACTCTTCAGTAGCAAGAATTAAGGTTCAACCCCTTACCCTGGTATTAGGATTGTGATCTGACCCCAGTCTACCTTCCCAGCTTCAGTCTCTTAACTGCTTATTCACTGGTGTTAGGGGTTGAGGGTGGGGGTCACTTTCCTGGGAAGGAACCAAATTATACCTCAGGCCTGGGGCTGTCATTTAACAAAGTACACCTAGAACCCTTTATGCATGTCACAGCATGGAGAATCACCACTCTACATTCCAGCCAAACTCTGACTGTTGCTCCTCTGAGATTCTCCAATTTTCAAATCTTCCATCGTTCTAGTTTCTGTGTTTGGAATTTTCCCTTAATTGTTACTATCCAAGTACTACCCTTTCTTCCAAGGCCATTTCTTCTTTGAAGCATTTTTGGAACTCCTCATCATCAATAGCACATATATGTTACTTACTATGTGGGTGTAGCTATCCTCAGTCAATTCTCACAATAACACTACAAGTTAAGTTCTGTTAGTATTCCATCTATTCCATCTCATTCCAAATGAGAAAATCAAGGTAAGTAATTTTCCCAGGACTACACAGCTAGTATGTGGCAAAGAAAGGATTTAATTTAAGATGCTCTAGAGTCTGTGTTCTCAATTACTTGAATTTCTCATGGCTCTTCTCAAACTCTGTCTTATATTTTCATTATCTGTATATACCTTGCTTCTCCTAGTCTCTAAGCAACTTGAGGAAAGGGTATAGTGAAATGTGCATAGCATTTGAAAGCAGAAAGAATGGGCTTGAAAGAATGGGCAGAAAGAATGGTTTATGGAAATTAGCTGTAATAGTTCAAAGCACAAGTATTAAGAACAGTAATGATTTGCTTTCCTCACTCTTTGTTGGCAGAAAGATTCTGTTAAGACATGACTGCTATTGACTAACATGTGAAATCTGAAAAACCAAACTTGTAGAAACAGAGATTGAATTGTTGTTTCCAGAAGCAGGAGGTGTGCAGAGATTGGGTGAAGGCAGTCAAAGGTACAAACTTCTAATTATAAGGCAAATATATTCTGGGGTTGTAGTGTATAATGATAACTACAGTTAGCTCTGTACTGTATATTTGAAAGTTGCTAAGACAGTGGGTCTTAAGAGTTCTTACCACAATAAAATTGCAACTATGTATTCATCCTTTCTGATGCCTAAGTAATATTCCATTGTATATATGGACCACATCTTCTTTATCTATTCATCTGTTGAAGAGCATCTCGGCTCTTCAACAGTGTGGCTATTGTGGACACTACATCAAAAATCAATGATGTACTGTATGGTGACTAACATATTATAAGTATGTAAAGTCAAGGATCTGAACTAAACATTGTGGTGATCATTTTACCATATACACATATATCAAATCATACTGTACATCTTAAACTTATGCTATGTTATATGTCAATTATATCTCAAAAACTGAGGAGAAAATTACAAAGAAAAACCAGACTGCTGTTCCTGGGGATACAGGGACAAGGAAACTGCCTGGTCCAGGTCAGTGAGGGAAACTTACCAGTGGCAAAAAGGTTACCCTTTCTATTTGCTTTTTTTCCAGGAGGGTTTAGGCACCCTTCTCTTTTCTAGATTCTGGCAGGGTCAAGAACTGTGTGAATTTTCCCCATAGCAATGATGAAGAGAAAATGCCTTCTCTTGCTCATATTCTTTACAGAATGATTACATGGCTTTATTTACTTTTTCTTTCTTTCTTTTTTCTTAATGAAAGCGGACATCTGAACTCACATTTTCTCTTAGGGGGAAGTCCTAAAGACAGCAGAGGCTTCTGAGGGTGTGCCCTAGTCCATCTCAGCAAGGACACCTGTGGAATTCGGATGAGTTGCATCCTACATAGCTGATGTGGTGCACTACTCTGTGCTGAGCTGGCCTGTTGACTCAGCTGTTCAGAGGAAGATAGGAGCCTCTAAGGATGACAGAATATTCTTAACCAACAGAGCCAGGCAATTCCAGGATAAACACACAGAACTGAGTTGGAGACCATTCATTCTCTCAACTAGCCTAATGATTCACAGTTCTAGGATTGAAACTTTGGAATCATTGTGGACCCTTCCGTCACACCCCAGGTCCACACCATAGAAGGTTATGCTGGCTCTACCATCCATAAATCCATAGATCCGAGTGTCCCTCACCTCCTTTGCTGTTTTCACTCAGGTGCAAAACACCATTATCTCCCATTTTGAGCTCTTGTAGGAACCTCCTGTGAGACTCCTTCCTCCCATTTTTGTCCCCGTGCAGGCTGAAGGGGATTGGAATATGCCACCCTAAATCATGCCACTTTGGCAGAAGGATTACTTTAAGCAGAAGCTAAGCCAAGGCATTTGAAATTCAATAGCTGAAGAAAGAAGGCTTCCTGGAGCTTGCCTTATCTAACTAGAACCAGAGACTCCTGGAAGAGGCCTGCCCACTGTCCCTTATCCTGGGGGATGTGTTATGGCAAGGAAGAAGGCAGAAAGTTGCCCCCCCGCCAAAGACCTACACAAACAACCTTGCTAAGAAAGCCCTTACCTCCCACCCATCTCTACCATGTACTACCTTCCCACAGCTTGCAGCCCTCAACAGCCTGAACACCCCTTTCCTTTGTCTTGTTATGTCTCTGTGGTTTACTGCTCTTTGTTGAAAATGGTATCTAAGCTCTTAGGCTCACCCACTTTGAGTCTTCACCTTTTTCCCGTGTCATGGAAAAAGTAACATCACATAAAACTTGTATGCTTTTCTTCTCTTCATCTGTCTTTTGTCAGTAAAATTTGCAGAGCCAGAACCATTGAATAAAAGAGGGTAGGGTGTAGGAAAAAGATTTTTTTCTCTTCCCTACACAGGCCATTCTAATCCAGAGTGATTCTTTTAAAACGTAATTCAAGTCATGTCATTTCTTTAATCAAAACTGTTCAGTGACACCCCATCTCACTCAGAGTGAAAGCCAACATCTTTAGGGTGGCCCACAGGCCCCCAAGGATCCATGACCTACCTGGCCTTACCTCTACAAGTCCTCTCCTTACCCCCTTCACCATGTTGGACTCTGTGCTGTTATTCCAGCAGGTCTTTCCACGCAAGTTTCCCTCTGCTTAGAATGTTCTTCCCCCAGAGATCTCCATGGTGCACAACTTCACCTCCTTCAAGTCTTTTCTCAGATGTCACCTACACAGTGAGGCCCACCCTGTCCCAGCTACAAAGACTGTATTCCACTCCCTGACACTCCCAGCACCCCTCCCAGCTCCAGGATAGGAGTTGGAAATGTCTCTTTTGGGGCGATTAATAGCCACAGTGTGTAATGAAATTTAGGAACAGGTAGGAGAGATTATAAAGCCATGGCCTCATTTAGTCTGGAATGCTCATCTCATGAAGCATATTTTACTGATGAGATCATTAACACCTTGTATTATATCTGACCCTAAAGCAAAGTAGAAACACATTTCCAGCCTGTAGAGCAGAACTGCCTGTTTTCAAAGAGCCAGCTCCTGAAGGCAGGTAAGAATAGAGCCATCCTTTCAGACTCACCAAGATGGCAGCCTGTGTGGGTGGCAGGTGCATTGTTAGTTGATGGCATGTGCATAAAGTAACTATTTTTTAGCAGGAAAAAGAAAGTGGAGAGAGACTGACAAAAAAAAAGAACACCTCAGGGTTCTATGTAAACACACTTTAACAGCTTTTACTTTTCAAGCTGACTTGACAGGGCTTAGCTAGAATTTGAGGAAATAGAAACCAGCTCCCCGCCCCTGACCCAGGAGACTAGAGAAAAATAAAGAGAACCATTTTGACTTTACCACCTAAGAGCTCTAAGGTTCTGAGACTCTAGCTTCTGTATGTTTTATGTTGAATTATAAACTGTATTTATAATAGTAAATTAGAATTAATGGCCATAACTTATCTGTTGCTTGCTTGCTAAAGGCCAGGCACAAGCTAACCATCTATCTCCTTTAGCCTTCAAAATGACTGACATAACAGGTAGTATTTCCATTCTAGAGTTGAGAGACTTCTAGCTGTGAAGGTTTAGAGTAGTTAAATTATTTGCCTGAGGTTATATAATAGAACTAAGGCTTGAGCACAGATCTACTTATCTCTGAACTCTGATTTTTAAACATCATGCCATATTGCTAACACATTGCTTCTCAATCCTTCCAGATCCAATTCCTTCATAGCAGATATTTTAAATGTTCCTTTATTATCCAAAGATCAAATTTGTAAGCGTTATTATTGACTACTTCATAATTCTGAAGAACACCTAGCATCTTAAGTGTAATAAAAATGGGAGAAGAAAAGAAAATATTTTATAATAATGTGTTACTCCACTATCTCAATAAGCAAGCTTGACTTCATAAGAAGGTAGAGTTATGTCATCAGGTGCCTGTATGTTTGTGGAGAATAATTATGAATGCAAATATCATTAGCAGTGCTGTCATCGGTCTCATGAATTTTTTTTTTAAAGATTTTTATTTATTTATTTTGACAGAGAGAGATCACAAGTAGGCAGAGAGGCAGGCAGGCAGAGAGAGAGAGAGAGGGAAGCAGGCTCCCTGCTGAGCAGAGAACCTGATGCGGGACTCGATCTCAGGACCCCAAGAACATGACCTGAGCCAAAGGCAGCGGCTTAACCCACTGAGCCACCCAGGCGCCTCGGTCTCATGAATTTTTGAAATAGAAAGCATTTCTTGGGGTGCCAGGGTGGTGCAGTCTGTTAAGTGTCTGACTCAGTTTTGGCTCAGGTTGTGATCTCCAGGTTGTGTGATCGAGCCCTGCATCTGGCTCTGGGCTGATTACAGAATCTGCTTAAGATTCTCTCTTCTGGGGGGGGGGGGGGGGAACAAGATGAAATCAGAGAGGGAGACAAACCATAAGAGACTCTAAAGCATAGGAAACAAACTTAGGGTTGCTGGAGAGGACAGGAGTGGGGGGGATGGGATAACTGGGTGATGGACATTAAGGAAGGCATATGATGTAATAAGCACTAGGTGTTATATAAGAATGATGAATCACTACCATCTACCCAATAGCACATTATATGTTACTTGAATTTAAATAAAAATAAATTTTAAGAAATAAATTAAAAAGAGAAATTCTTTCTCCCTCTCCCTCTGCCTCTCCCCCCTTGCAGTCTCTCTCTCTAAAATAAATGAATCTTTAAAAAAAAAAAAACAACAAAAGAAACCATTTCTTTGTCAAACTCAGGAAAACACAGTGAAACCTCCCCTCTCTTTATATAATAGTTGCATTCTTAGAAAAGTAAAAAAAAAAAAAAAAAAAGTCCAACACCTTCCCCCATTTTTTTCTGTTTATATGAAAAGCATATTTAATTATATAGGCTCAGATGATGATAAACATGAACGGTAATTGGAGCTTTCAAATGTCAAGAGATGCAGGACTCCTACCTACTAAATGCCAGTAGGGCCTTCCAATTATTTTAATGGACAAAACCCAAAAATAAAACACACCACCATAGATTTTCAAAACATTCCCTAAGGGGCAGTACTGGCAAACTTTAGCCCACCTTTAGGGTTCAGACGACTTAACAAAGACAAAAATGACTGCCATCCAGAGTTTTCTAAAAATACATCAGAGGATTTCTTAAGTCACTCTTCAGGTGTACACATTGCATCTTCCTTCACATCCATTAATATGAGGCAGACCAAGCAGGTACTCATGTTCTCCTGAGACTGAGGATGGACACCCATGGACACACACACACACACACACACACACACACTCTTGCCCATTATCAGTTTAGGTTCTTTTGGCTACTTGATTAACTGACTAAAAGTATATTCATCCCAATATAAGTTACCAGATGTAATTACATGCATTCCAGAGTCACTGATTATCTTAATGTCTACATTTACTGCAGCCCATCTGATTGGTATAGAAAGTTGCTTTTTGAAAAGTCTAATACAAAAGTATAAGATATACTTGTAAACATGATATAGTCACATATGAGTCAAGGGAGCACATGCCTTCCATTCCATTTCTTTCTGTTCTCTGGGATATCTGGATATCTGTTCTGGGATATCCAGATATCCCAGAAGACATAGTTATTACTCACCAAATATCCCGTGTGATTCACTGTCATTTCTCAGCCTTTCTTTTAGCTAAAACTGGGCTGCATGACTAATTTTGCCTCAGGCTGGGAGCAGCAATGATGTATGTCGCTTCTAGTGTGAGTCCTTAACCACAGCGGTGAGTTCTTCATTCTCTCTCTTCCTCTGCACAGCAGATAAGGAAGCTGAGTTTTCTAGATGGCTCAGCTACTAGTCGGTAGGTAGAGCCTCCAACCCTGAGTGATGGTGGAGCAGAGTCCCCGACCCACACTGCACATTTAGCGTGAGCAAAAAAGAAAGCTGAGCAAAAATGAAGCCTGCTGAAATCTGGGATTTTTGTTTTCGCTTCCTGGCTTCCCATGCGTGATACATGCATTTTGTGAAATATTAAGTAAGAAGGAGCTGGTAATGTGGACCCCTTCTTCCCTACTGTACTTTGGTTCCCACTGTACCTTGCCTATCCTTAGTATAGTCTATGCTTTAGAGTCACCTTCCACGGGCAAATGTTAAAAGTACTGGTAAATTTGGTTTGAAATATTATTATTTGAAATATTTTATATCTATGGTCTAATTCTTAGTTTTACAAAGCCTTTTAATTTATGTCATTTATTATAGGCTTTGATGAGGGAGGCAGGAAGGATAAGTTTTTAAGAATTAAGCTGTTACTAATATGTAATAAACTATCTTGAGAAACTACCTGTAAGATTTTACAACATTTTCAAGTCGTTTACCTTGTGGCAAAATTAGTCAAATCTTTTCAAATTCTAAATCTTTTCAGTGATTGAATAATCAGTTTTACAGATAAACTACAGATTTATTCATTTAATTTTAGAGAGAATGAGAGTGAGCATGAGCAGGAAGGACAAAAGAAGAGGGAGAGAATCTCAAGCAGACTCTGGGCTCAGCGTGGAGTCTGATGCGGATCTGGATCCCACGACCCTAAAATCAAGATCTGAGCTGAAACCATGAGTCAGACACTTAACTGACTATACAACCCAGGCTTTCCTAAGTTTCTTATATACCTGAAAATTCCATAGGTTCTATGGGCTCTAGGATATCTGGATTTAGACACTTGGAAGATAGCATTAAGACCAGTTTCTCTCCATCTCTCATCTCTGCTTTGTCCTCTGTTGGCCTCACTCTTAGCAGGCTGTCTCCTTTTGGTAGTAACAGGTTATTACCCATTATGAATACATGCCATCAAAATCCCAGTACAGCAGAGAAGAGAAAAAAAATCCTCTTTTATTTTCTCCAGAAAAAGCCATATATTTCTCTCTGCTAGGCTGTGGTCATGTCATATGACGCTTCTGGCCGCTGTGCCCAGGAGGATGTGGTGACTTGGTCGAGTGTGCCTGGGTCCCAAGCCAACCCTGGGAGTGGCAGAGTCAACCCAGCGAAACCACAGGAGGCCTGAATGCTAGACCAGCAAAGCCAACACATTTCCCCTGCAAATGCGGCCATCTGAATTTGCAGCCTCTCAGTACATTACTATCTCCCTGAGCTTGCGTTGGTTACTTATCCTTTCTGATCCCAAGGTTTTCCATCTGTAAATAGGTGTAAGAGGTAAAGAATGCTGGCTGTCCAGGGTTCTTATAATGATGTAATGGACAGAACAATGCAAAAACCTTTATGCAATGTGGATGGCAGAAGGTGCTCAGTAAATGGCAGCTGGAATTCAGTTCACTCAATATTAAATAACTGGATGAAACATTGCACTGTTACAATTGCGAGGATTGTAGAAAACCGGTAGGGTCTGGCTTTCTTCCTGCTCGGCCCCCTCACTGAGGGAATCTCCTTGCTGATTCAGTAAGCCAAGGCGATGAATGTCATTAATGTTACAAAAATGCACACCTGCGTTAGCTGCATCAAAGCAGCTGTGTTTGTTATCATAATTCACCAACCTTTCCACAGTAATTTCTCACTCATTATTGAGAGGTGGCGAAATCTATTTTACTTGATTATAAATATACCCCTATAATTTCATTGTGAAGAAGTAAACTTGACATTGGCCCTCCAGAGCTTTCATTGTCTTTCTCTGGCTCGGCTAAAGGCTCTATTGGCCTCTAGCTTTATCTTCAGCATTATTTTGTTTTTCTACTGAATATGTAATCTGAAACTGCCATTCCATGGGGCCCGATTCTTTATTAATAATAATGAGCTAATTTTTATAAAGTTATGTCTATCATTGAGTTTTTTTAGAATAGGATTTTAGCAGTGCCTCTTAATCTTCGAATTTTTTCTGAAACTTTATAGTTAGTCAACACAAAAAACATTGAACACCCAACTACAGCCGTTTATTTTTCTTTTTTAAAAAGATTTTGTTTATTTATTTGAGAGAGGGAGCACCCGCGGTGGGGTGGGGAGAGGGCAGAGAGGGAGTAGCAGACTCCCCACTGAGTGCGGAGCCTGAGGTGGGGCTGAAGTCAGACGCTTAACTGATTGATCCATTCAGGAGCCCCAATAGCCATTCATTTTTAAGAACTTGTTTCCATGTCACCCCGCTGTGGGGTAAGAGGGTAAGGGAAGAGCTACAATCTACCTCCCTCCTATTTATTTCCTCAGAGCTAAGCTTCCAGTGTGATTTAGGTGGCAGTCAGCCTCACTCATGCAAGATTTGGGACATGGCAGTGAAGAAAACTCAAGGCTTCTTCTACTTCTGCTGGCAAGTCCCATTGGAGGGCTCATGGTCCTGCTGTCCAGTTACAAGCTTTGTGGGTTTGGGGAGGTGGGGCATGAGGCATCCATTTTGCTCATATGCATGGTCATGGTGGCAGCTTCATGATTTTAGATTGCCACCTGATTGTGGCAGTGGTGGCCTTGCCCTGGAGCTGGTAGCTTTCTGTTTGTAGGAGAGGCAGCAGATCTCTGGGTGGCCCTATTCTATTGAGTGATTGAAGGAATTGTCCCTGAAAACTCGTTCAATATTCTCTTTAACCATCTCAGTGATTCTGAAGCCATTTAATAGATTGTAATAAATTCCATCTTCCTTAAACTAATAACAGTGGACAGGGTTCTCTGCAATGTAACTATCAAATTTTGTTAAAAATTTATCTTCAGTTCTCTCAGTCCTTCACCTATCTTGTAGCTTGAGACGTGAATTGATATTTCTCTTTCCTAAAGAGTAAGAAAAATTTCTCAGATAATTACAGGGCCTATGGTTCTCTTCTAATTTCAAAACTTTTTTTGTTTTTAACAATTAAAAAAATTTTTTATTAACATATAATGTTATTATATTATAATATGTATAATATACATATTATATTATTATATTATACATATTATATTATATTAATAATATAATAATATATAATAATATAATAACATATAATGTTAGTTTTTATTAATTTCTAAACTTTTATATTATATTTTATTAACACATAATGTTAATTTTTATTAATTAATTTCCAAACTTTTGATCTCTGTAGACTTCTTAATGATAATGTGACTGTAAAGGAGCTTTTGCAGGAAAAAATAGAAAAATCAGTATGCTTGTGAAAAGGTGTTTGTGGAATGGCATTAATTAAAGGTGATCATGTCAGGTACTATTAAGATATTTGAATTTTTAAATCCAAATTCCACAACATTTAAATCATTGAGAATGAATCTATCATTTTTCAGTCCAATTTGTTGACTTTCCAATAATGTGTCAGTGTGATAGGATACTTCTCCAAAATTGGTGATTTTAATGATGTAAGTAATCATGGGGTAGGTCAGAAGGAAGAAGTTCAGGAAAGGTTGTTAAAGAAATATATTGATATGTCAGTTTTTGCAAGAGCTCTGAGTATTAGTTCAAAGGAAAAATCCTATTTGTACACCAACCCTAAGAAGCTTTAAATCTGATAAATGATGCCCCAAAGACCAGATTAAGCTTCACACAGAAACTGGAGAGATAAGACTCCTGCCATTCACTGCGTAGTGCTGTATAGCTACCTCACCCTGAAACAGGAAAAGGTTGAGGCTTCTGAGCATTGCTCAGGATTGCTGATCTATAGCAGAGATCCTCTTTCGTGTGGTATCAGGGGGTGTCACTTGATTATGCTCTCAGCTCCTCCTGGGGAATTTGTGCCAATTTCCTTGAGGCTGAGGAGGCTAATAAAAAGAGAGAAAAGCAAGTGCCATTAGAGAAAATCAAGTCCATAGCTGGATCATTCTGTCAGTTGTGCAACAAGAGGAAGAGAGAAAAGTGGGATGAGATTCTGGAAGTCGAGAACAGAAGCGAATGCAGCAGTTTGCGGACCATTTGGTGACCTTGCAGGAATTTCAGTAGACACGTGAGAGCAGAAGCTATATTGCAGTGGGTTGAGGAGTAAATGGAGTGTGAGAAGTGGAGAAGTAAGTAGGTGCCATCCTTTCAAGATGATAGTAAAAGAATGATGGGGCAGTAGCTGAAGCATCGTGTTCAGTAAATGTGAGTATGTTCCTTCAGGGAGAAGAAGCAGTGAAGAAAGAAATAATAAACAGACAAGTGCAATGAGGATAGAAAATATTTCTGTAAGAGTATTACTCTCCTCTTTTCCCTCACTCTACCTTCAGTGTCAAATGTGGGTATGACCTGCTTCATGTCCCTACCGCTGCCACATATCGGGGGCCTTGTTATATAGGTTGGGCAAATTGGGTAAGAAAACTCAAGAAACTGGCATGAGGGTTTTGTGTTTTGTATGCATGAATGAAAGAAAAAAGAGGGAGAAGGGAAGAAAGAAGAAGGCCAAACAAATGGGGAAAACTAAAAGGATATTGGTAAAGAGCAGAGGGTAAAGGAGAAAGTTTAAAACCCAGTATGCTATGGGAGAAAGGAAAAGGGATTTTAAGAAATATTGCCATGGATTATATGTCCTTGCAAATTCTTTGGTGGGCACAAGTAAATAGTGGAGTTACTATTAAGTTTTTTGTTTTTTTAAGATATTGTTTTTGTTTTTGTTTTTTTATTTGACAGAGATCACAAGTAGACAGAAAGGTAGGCAGAGAGAGGGGAAAGCAGGCTCCCTTTGGAGCAGAAAGCCCCATGCGGGGCTCAGTCCCAGGACGCTAGGATCATGACCTGAGCTGAAGGCGGAGGCTTTAGCCCATTGAGCCACCCAGGCACCCCTACTGTTAGGTTTTTAGTGATGGACTCGAGGACAGAGGATGTGATGTATGAGCCGTGTCACTGAAGGAAGTCTCAGTTAGTGTTACAGTTACTAAGGCAATATGCCAGGCCCAGACTTCATAGTATAAAATAGTCAAAGGTCTACTGAGGCTTTGTGGAAACTGTATTGCTGAGAAAACTATGAGCTTAGAACAAAATACCTTGACCTTTACAGTTTTAAAACAACCTTTGTGTCCCTATGCTTGCACTGGGCTATATGGCTTTGTAGGACAATGTAGTCCTTGGTTCATCTTTCAGACATGGCCACAGAAGACGATAGACAAGAAAGAACTTCCTAAAGGGAAGATCCAGGGCCCATAAAGAATCCTGGATATAGGAGTGTTGACAATACTGACTCCACCTCTGGCCCTCTGTCTTACTCTTTTTCGCTGGATGACTTCTCTTGGAGCTCTGTGTTCGGCCCCTCGGAGATTAATATATGTACTTTAGAAATGCCCGTGGAGGCTGGGATGGGGGGAGGCTTGCTTTGGCCTTGCTTGAATCTATTAGAGATAACATGGTCTTTTCCTTTCCTGACACACAGGTGGTACCACAAGATCTAATTCAAGGTTAGCTGTCAGGTGCAGGCAAATCCTTTGATCTCCCTACAGTGCCCTTCTGCGCATTCCCTCGATTTAATAAAATCTGTCACCTAAGGTCTGGACCTGACAGACCTTTAAGAATAACTGTGCAGCTGCTGTGGATCATCTTCCACCAGATCCCCCCTCAAAAAGTTACCCAGAATAAAACTCTGGGTATACTGGATGGAGTCACCTGCTTTGTTTTCTTATCTCAAAATACCTTCTGCATTAGGAGGGATACTTCACTCCTTCTTCCCCACCTTGTAGCAGTGGCAAGGGAGTTCTTTCAAAATGTAGAATCTGGCTCAAATCAAGGAAAATAACCTGAGTCACAAGATACCTCACAAATATTTGTAGGATTTCATCATTGTTAGGGACCAGAGACCACTGCATGTTTTCCACTCTTCGCTTTTCTTTTCTTCTAAGATTTTGTTTATTTATTTGACAGACAGAGATCTCAAGTAGTTAGAGAGGCAGGCAGGGCAGAGGTTGGGGGTAGCAGGCTCCCCACTGAGCGGAGAGCCTGATGTGGGGCTTGATCCCAGGACCCTGAGATCATGACCTGAGCTGAAGGCAGAGGCTTAACCCACTGAGCCACCCAGACGCCCCATTCACTCTTCACTTTTCTTGATAGGAGTTTTATTACAGTTGTGTCCCTGATCAACCACTGTATTTTGGGGTGGGGGACATGGAGTGGCAGAAAGCCAGTCTTCAGTTCAAAGACAACTGCCAACCAGGAAAACTAATATTAGACTGGAAAGAGAGCAAAAAATAAAATTTTACTGTGTTAAGCCACTGAAATTTTAGAATTTGTTCAACAGCTAATGTTAATTTAATTAATACAGTGAGTATAGTAGATATATGAAGAAATCACTGGCCTGTTTCCGTGATTGGTTTAGTTTTCCATCTAATGGTCCAAGGCTTTTGATTAGGTATCTGACAGACAACAGTGTCTATTTTTATAAAATTAATATGAATATTAATTAGATTTCTTTGTTTATAAGATTTATTTACCCCAGTAAACAATAATGCAACTTTTGTTAAATTGTTAAATTCTTGAATTCATGTATTTACCATGAATACTCAATAACTTAATTTTTTCTATTTTATGAAATTTGAGCATGTGAATTATATTAGCTTAAAGCAACATTTCCAAGCACAGAATGAAGAGAATATTTGATCGTAACAAATGAGTTTTCATTCTAGAAACAAATCACATTCTGTTATTAGTAGCATCATTTCTATTCAATTACCATGATACAGATTGATTTTTATCAATCCCTTTAACTGCCTTCCTGGAAACTCTAATGCCCCATCTTCATGCTTTTTCACATTTATCTGCTATTCCCAGTGCCTGGTCAGGCTTTACATATAGTAAGAGCCTAATTGATATTTCGGAAACTGAACTTGATTTGAAAAGTAGGAAATTACAAGTGTTACAGGACAAGTCCAAAGATCCTTTAGATATTTATTTGTCCTAGTTATAACAGCTTTATTGCTTTCCTGAAAAGTCCCTTTGTAATTGAAAAGACAGTTTTGCTGATGATTCATTTGAAACTTTTATTTCATGCCCTTAGTTCCTTGGAAGTTTTCAGTTGCATCGTTTAGTATTCACAAGTGCATGGATATTGAATCATGATGAAAGTTTTAACTGGCTTTTTATTGCATTAAGATCTTGTAGGTGAACAGAAGTTATTTGATCTTGAAAATAAACTACCCTCATTTAAATCATTGAAAATAGTAATACCATGTTTTGTCTTCCTAAGCCATTCTGGCATCTTTTCTAGTCTAGTCTAGTTTTCTTCAAAACAGCCATTAAAAGTCCCATGGAACAGGACAGGAAGCCAAGGTTAAAATTATTCATTCCATGCCCTTTTGCAGTGGCGGCAAGGCTAGGCCGAGAGATGGAGGCTCAGTAGGACAGTGTCTCCACTGCCTCCTACTCTTTCCCTGGTGCCTAATGCCTAACAGGTCCATTCACTCACTGACGTCATTTAGTGCATGGAAAGATGACTTGCTTTTCTCAGCATGCCTGGAGCATCAACAGATGCCCTTTTGGCCTTAAAATTTCAAAGTACCCTGACAAGGACCTGCCTTCCTGGGAGCGACAGGTGCTGGAAGAACAGGGCAGGACACATGTCTACATTATGAGGCCCAGCCTCTGACCCACCTGCTCTCTATTTTCTTTCACCCATATTACGATAAATTGAGCACCCCCTGCGGAGTGTTTTCACTATGTCACCTGCTAGGACTATCCTGTAACAATTCCTCTGTCCTTTACACAAGCTAAAAGGTCATCTGCTGAGAAACTTCATGTTGTCTCAGAAGGCAAAGGCATGAAGTATTGGCCATGGCAAGGCCATTGCTATGGAGTAAATATTTGTGTCCTTCCCAGTTCCTATGTCAAAGCCCTAATCCCCAGTGTGGTGATATTTGGAGGTGGGGCTGATGAGAGGTAATTAAGGGTTAGAATAGGGTCATGGGAGAGGAGCCCCTATGATAGGTTTGTTGCCTTAGGAAGGGATGAAGGGAACTGAGTTTGCTCACTTTCTGCCTAGTGAGGACCTAATGAGATTTTGTCAGGTGCCTCTTGTCAGCATTGTTCCCAGTTTTTAGGCGCTATATTTTTCCACCAACAGTATTATGCCATCAAAATAAAGTAACTGAGAGAGCCCCCATAGCAAGAGATACTTGCTAAGGACTTCAATAGAAGACAGCTCTCTTTTTTCCAAAAGATAATTTTTGGGGGCGAAAACTCAAAACTTTTGAAATTTTCAGATCTGTAGTGTTTGAGGCAAGAAACCTGGATTTAGGGTAGGAAATACAAATATTTCAAAAGTGTCCCGTGTGATTCTGATCAGCCGTCTGAAACTGAAAGTATAGGAACTCTTGTGTGTCTGTTCCCAGTGTTACCAGTTTGGTATAAAGTTCCATGCTTTACACCATTTGCTCATGCAAAAAAAAAAAAAAAATATATATATATATATATATATATATACACATATATACATATATACATATATACACTATATATATATACACACACATATATTATGTGTGTATATATGTATTCTTGTTTGGAGTTGTCTCATTTTTTTAATGCAATATTATAAAGTTATCTTTTTAGTTAATATTTTCTCAAGGACTCACCTTCAGTGCATTTACACATACATACACACAGGTGTCTCAGGATCAGCATTATTGATATTTTGGGTCAGATCATTCCTTGTTTGGGATGACTGTCCTGTGCACTGTAAGATGTTTAGTGATATCCCTGTCCTCTACCTACTACTTGCCATTATCACTCAGCCCCCTCTTGTGACAATCAAAATATATCCCCCAGGCACCTCGGTGGTTCAGTCAGTTAAGCGTCTGCCTTTGGCTTGGGTCGTGATCTGAGGATCCTCAGATCCAGGTCCCTCGCTAGGCTCCCTGCTCAGTGGGGAGTCTGTTTCTCCCTCTCCCTCTGCCTGCCTCTCTCTCTCTGTCAAATAAACAAATAAAAATCTAAAAAAAAAAGAAGAAGAAGAAGAAGAAGAAAAGAAAAAGTACATACCTTAAATTAAAAATACTTTAAAAGTATATCCCCAGATGTTGCCTAATGCCCTTTGGGGAGCAAAGTCATTCTTGGTTGAGAACCAGTGATATGAAGTAATGTGGCAATTTTCCATCAGTGGCAATTCAGATTATTTTCTGAACTTTTTCTTCTCCCACTTGGCATTAGAAATCCACATATATGTATCTTTACACAACATTGTTTCTGTTTCTTTAGGGCAGATTCCCACAAAGAAGGTTACTGGCAAAGTCAATAGGCATCGTTAAATTACTTTCTTTGCAGCTTATAGCAATTCGTGTTCTCACCACAGTGTCTGCAAGTGTCCCTCCAGCCCCCCCAGCTCTGGAGAGTGACCATCAATTTTTTTTTTTTCCTATTTGCTAGTTAGACGCATAAACACCTGATGTCCCAATGTTGTTTTGATTTTTAATTTTCCTGACCATTTGTGAGCATGTTGTCACTTATTTATTGGTCTTTTGCTCTTTGTGTGCCAGGAAACCTATCAAGGTCTTTGACTCTTTTTATGGATTATCTGTGTTTTTTATTTTCACCAGTTTGTTGGAGTTCTTTGTTGGAGATATTAGTTCTTTCCCATAAATACTAGAAATGGTTCTTTAGGTTTTTTGCTTTTCTGAGTCAATAATTTGTCTTTTGGCTTCTTTTTTTTAAATGCAATTTTGTTTGCCATTTTCCATTTCATGTAAGGAAAGTATAAGGTGAAAGTTACTTGCTCAAAATAGCACCTTCAGGTAAAGGTAGAGTGGGGACAGTATAAGGATCTCCCCCAAGGGCTTTCCCTTTACCAAATCCTATTCTCAGGGAGTTGTACTTCCCACTCTACCTCCTCCCTCCCCACTCCATCTGTGTGTGTTTACAGAAACTAGTAGAATCAATTTGAAAACACAGGGCAGCCAAAGTATAATAAAATATCATAACACAGAAACAGCCCACGTGCCCTCAGTACATAATAATTTTTCTAGGTTGCCCTTTTATGGTCGTCCAAACACCTAAGCAGTATCTGGGGAGACATTGCTCCCCCTGGCACAAAGGCAGGGTACAAGAGATAGAGCAGATGGCTGTGGGGCATTCCTGGCTGGGAACTCTGCCAGCAAGCATTCAGTAAGGAGGTGCATAGATAGTCTGAGCAAGACAGCCAAGAGACTAATATGTTCAGATGGCATAATGCCTTCTCGAAAACTGCTGGGCTGTTTAGCCATGGCAGACGGAAGCGAGGCTTTTAGAAGCTCTGCTTACTGCCTTAAGCATCATATCACATTGAAATCCATTCCCTAGAAGAGAATGAACGTATTAGGAAAATGTTCCCTAAAATATCATCACATCTGGCAAAATACTGTGGTTTTGAAAACAAAACATCTATGTCTTTATTCACTATATTGAGACGTTGAGCCCTGCTCATTTCTACACGTGTGATTTGCAGTGCTGTGGAATACACCCTTACAGCTGGATACCCAGAGAAATGCAGTACAGTGACCCAGAGTTTGTGTGTTTAATAACACATTGGGAAAAATGGAAGTCAGATGGTCCATCTCTGTAGTATCGCTTCACTGGGCTTCCGGATGGCTTTGGGGAAGCCGATCGGATCATTAATGCTTGTCATGCCTTACTGTTACAAACGTTTCAATGTGAAATGAATGGCCAACAATGGGAAATTTGAGCTTAGGTGAGAAGTGCTTTTTACAAAGTCATGTGGATGATTAAGGCAGTGATTTTCAGCCAGGATGGTGGGAGGTGGGTGGAGAAGGAATTTTAAAACAACGCCCGTTGCCCAGGATTCTGATACACACTTTTGCAAGGCATCCCATCCTCTGCCTCCCTCCACCCCTGACCTAAAGTGACAATTAGGTAAGCCAGTTACAGCTGGGAGTGATGAGGAACTCAGGTGAGTAGGCTTAGAAAAAGATTGGTAACTACTGATCTACAAATTCAAAAATATTTTTCTCCAGTGGGAATCAGCCCAGCAAATTCTCTCTCTTTCTTTCTCTCTCTCTCTCTTTCACACCCTGCCCCCCGCCCCATGCTGCTATTAAAAGGAGGCTGTGGGTGGTACTGTGCTAGGTGCACTGAAGTGTACAAATGAAGATTTTTTCCCCATGTACTTTTACTTAATTTTTAAAGATTATATTTATTTGAGAGAGAGAGACAGTGCATGGGCAGGGGGAGGAACAGAAGGAGCAGAAGAAGCAGACTCCCTGCTCAGCAGGGATGTGGGGCTCCATCCTAGGATCCCAAGATCAAGACTAGAGTTGAAGGCAGACACTTAACCTACTGAACCACCCAGCTCCCCTCCATGTACTTTTACTTAGCCTCCAGCCAACAAACATTAGCCCAGCAGAGTACCATTCACTGTGCAAATAATTACTGAGGCTCTATTAGGCAGGAGATTATGTGCTAAAAAGGGTAAGATCCTTGCCCTCTGGAGGCTTATAGTCCAGTGGAGAGACTTAGCCGAGGACACAAAGAGTAATAAAAGGAGGCAGACTCTGCAGCTGTATCCTCCCACTGGAAATACAGAAATACTGGCTAAAGCGTAACGAAGAAAATATTAGAAAAGCCTAATCCAAAAGAGTTGAAGAGAAATCTATGGCAGAAAAGTGAGGCAAGACCTTAAAGCAAGAGCAGGGCCTGGATGCCTGGGGATGGGAAGGTGGGGCTGGACGAGTGCTCTGGCAGCCTGGACTGGGCTCCAAGATAGGGCTGTGAGAAGTGCACAGGTAGAAAACGGTGGACTTGGACCTGTCAAGGATGAAGCTGTACCCAAGGCTGTTCGCAGAAAGCTGGTACTCTTGGACAGTGTCCCCTCAAAGATAAAAAGCAATTCACATTCCACTGTCTCAGGGAAAAGATTAAGAAGTATGCTTTTTCTAGGGATTTCAGAGGAGAAAAAAAAAAGGGTCCTGTGAGAAACCAAAACATTAATTCTGTGTCTCTAAAAACAAAACCTATTTCTAGGTAGACGAACCCATCTGTGGTACTCAACAGAATCCAAGCAAAAACTACTAAGCAAAAAACTTTCACAATTTAAATTCGACTCATAAAGAAAAAAAAAAAAAAGTGAATTCATAAACCCAAACTACAGACTACACAAAATAATGACTCATCAAAAGTGAGACTCAACAGAAACAACAGACTAGAGGATTATACCCCTCAAGATCCTGAGATAAAGAACATTGGGAAGGAGACCAGCTCGGAAAAGGGAAAGTGGAGGCTATAGCTTGGATGATCAGGGAAGACTGAGGGTGGAGAAGGGGTGACTTTGGTAGGCAGAGTTTAAAAAGACAGCATTTTTCCCGATAAGAGACACAAGTAAAAGCTGGAAAACTTAGGGCCTTTTCAGTGATGGTAATTAAGAGATGAGGCAGACACAGGGTTGTTAGATTTAGCAAACAGAAATACAGGATACCCCAGTTAACTTAACTTTTAGGTAAGCAACAATTTTTTTCTTGCATAAGTATGCTTCATGAAATATCTGGGTATAATTATACTAAACATTCCTTGTTTACCTGAGATCCAAATATAACTAGATGTTCTACTTATTAACCTGAAAGCCTAAATAGAAAGCCCTTTGACAAGTTATAGCTAAGTGTTAGGATTCCTGGGTGACTCAGTCAGTTAAGTATCTGCCTTGGCCTCAGATCATGATCTTGGGGGTCCTGGGATGGAGCCCTGCATTGGGCTCCCTGCTCAGCAGGGAATCTGCTTCCCCCTCTGCCCATCCCCACTGGTTATTCTTTCTTTTGCTTTCTTTCAGAAATAAATAAATAAATAAATAAATAAATAAATAAATATTTTCAAAAAGGAGTTAGGATTTGGCTATTGAAGTTCTATTTGAGGATATTACTAGTGTGTAGAACCTAAGGAGCGAATCCATAAATTGCGCACGTAAAATATGAGAGGAAGCGGTAACCCAGAATGGTGACTTGCCTGGACCAAATGGGGAAGCAAATAAAATTACCAAAACACAGATCAGGAAGGGAAATTATAACAAAGAGATAAGGACCTGGAAAGGCCACTTAATTTTGAAGATGAGAAAGATGAGGGTAACTTTTGAGAAGTTAATCAGTGGACGACTGCAGGTAGGAAGCCAAATTACAGGTATTTCAAGAGTCAGAGAAAGAAGGGGTGGAGGTGACAAGCCTAGGTTATGTTTTTATTTTGAAAGCTTAAAATAAAATAAATAAAGATGGTATCTAGGAGAGACCTGGGGATGTTCAAAGAAACAGCAGAAGGCCCTACAGAAGGTCAGTTTGAGGACGTCCCCAGGGAGGTGGGATGGAGAGCACAAGGGCTAAGAGAGGAGGTGAATGGAGAGCCCAGGTGGCTGGAGGGTACAGGTGGACAAGCACGTCTCCTGGAGGGTGGCTCCCCCACATTTGCATTCATCCCTGCTCAAAAACAAAGTTTCAGTGAGGCATAATTGACATCCAATGCACTGAATATATTTAAAGCATACCATATGATACATGATAACATGTCACACCTGTGACCATCCCCACAAGGTAAAGAACGAATCTGCCATCCCCCAGTTTTCTTGTGCCCCTTTGTAATCACTCCCTCCTGCCTCTATTGGCATCACCCATCCCCAGGCAACTACCGATCTCCTTTTTATCTCTGTTTATTGGTTTGTATTTTTAAAATTTTTTATAAATGGAATTATGCAATATTTGTATCTTTTTCTAATCTGGCTTATTTCACTCAAAATAATTAAGGTTTATATATATTAATCATGTTGACCAGTAGTCCATTCCTTTTATTGCTGGGTGCTATAACATTACATGAACAGGCTGAAATTTGGTTATCCATTCACCTGTTGATGGACATTTGTCTTAGTTCCAGCATTTGTCTTTTACAAATAAAGCTGCTATACACATTCATGTACAAGTCTTTGCATGGCATATACTCTCATTTCCCTAGATAAATACTGAAGAGGGGAATGGCTAGATCATATGGTAAGTGTATAGCTTTTGTAAAAAATGCCAGCTGCAAACAGAAACATGGGAAGATGCTTAACATCACTCATCCTCGGGGAAATACAAATCAAAACCACAGTGACCTATCACCTTACACCTGTTAGAAAGGCTCGACTCAAAAGGACAAGAAATAATAAGTGTTGGCAAGGGTGTGGAGAAAAGGAGCCCTCACCTTCTTTGGGAAATAAATATCTTTAGTAAAGTCTCCCTAAATCTTCTGCCCTTAAAAAAAAAAAAAAAAAAAAAAAAAGTTCTTTGCTTTCTTACTGAGTTTGGAAAATTATTTTTATGTTCTAGATACAACTCCTGTATGAAATATATGATCATAAAATATTTTTCTGCCAGTTTCTCATTTGCTTCTTCATTCTCTTAACAGTACCTTCTAGAAGCCTACATTATAAATTTTGATGAAATCCAGTTTATCAATTTCTTCTTTTTTGAGTCATATTTTTGTTGTCACATCTAAGAAATCCTTGTTTGACCCAAGATTACAAAAGATTTCTCCTGTGTTTCTTCAAGAATATTTATAATTTTAGGTTTTACATTTAGGCCCATGGTCCATCTTGTGTTATTTGTAATATATGGTGTAAAATATGGATCCAAGTTGATTTTTTTGGATACAGAAGCCAATTATTCTGGCATCCTAGACTGCCTCATTTTCTAGGCAGTCTTTTCTCCACTGATTTGCCTCTATGCCTTTTTCAAAAATGTTTTCCATATTTGGGTAAGTCTATTTCCAGACTCTATTCACTGTCTTGAATATTATAGATTTATAATAAGTCTTATGATCAAATAGTGTTAGCTCCCAAACTTTGGATGGCCTATATGTAGATAATTACATAGATACTCTTAGTGATTATGTTCTCATGATAAAGGCAATTGTGCTTCTTTTCTAATCTGAGTGCATTTTATTTTTTTATTTTGTTTTCTTTTTATTCGCTGGGTAGAACCTTCATTCAGTACAGTGTCAAATAGAAGCTGTGAGAGCTGGCATGTTCCTGATCTTCGGGGGGAAACATTCATTGAAAATGATGTTAGCTGTAGGCTTTTCATAGATGTCCTTTACATGGAGTTGAGCAAATTCCTTTCTAATCCTAGTTTGCTGAAAGTTTTCCTGAATACGTACTGAATTTTGTTAAATGCTTTTGTTTGCATGAATTGAGTTAATCAAATGGTTTTGGTTTTAGTTTATTAATATGGTGAATTACACTGATTGATCTTTCTTTTTCTTTTTTCAATATAGAGTGCCTGTGTGCACCTGAGTGAGGAGGTATGGGAATGAGGAGGGGTAGAGGGAGAGGGAGAGAGAGAATCTTAAACAGGGGGGATTAATATGGGGCTCGATCTTACAACCTTGAGATCATGACCAGAGTTGAAATAAAGAGTTATATGCTTCTCGTACCCACTTACGAGAAGAATCAATGAAACAAGATGGGATTGGGAGGGAGACAAATCATAAGTGACTCTTAATCTCACAAAACAAACTGAGGGTTGCTGGGGGGGGGGGGTTTGGGAGAAGGGGGTGGGATTATGGACATTGGGGAGGGTATGTGCTTTGGTGAGTGCTGTGAAGTGGTGATTCACAGACCTGTACCCCTGGGGATAAAAAATATATGTTTATAAAAAATAAAAAATTAATAATAAAAAAAAAGAGTTAGATGCTTAACCACTTGAGCTACTTAGGCACCCCAATGTTGATTGATTTTTAAATGATAAACCTACCTTGCATTCCTAAGAAAAACTACACTTGGTTATAAAAAAAAATTCCCTTTTAATATATTATTATATAATTTCATTTATATCATCCATAGCTCTACTTAACTTTTTCAACATATGTAATACAATTATAAGTACTCTTTGTTTTCTTGTCTACTAATGATCACATCCAGAGCTTTGCTCTGGAACGCAGCTAAGTACTTAGAAACCGTTTGATCCACTTGGGAGGTTGCTTATAGGATTTGTTAGGTGGGACTAGTCCACTACTCATCTGGGGTTCATTATTCTTCAGTATTGAGGCAGGATCCTCTGTATGCTCGATCCCACCTTCCATGAGGCTTTCCATGGGAAACAGGTGGGAACAGCATGGTTCCATGTGGAGCGTGAGCCTCAGGTGCTCTTATCTTTCAGGTGGTTCTTTCCCTGGCCTCTGGTGGGTTCTCAAATGCAGTGCTCAGCTGAATATGTGAGGGAATTCCTTAGCAGATGTTTTTAACTCCTCTGTGAGGCCTCCTCCTCTCTGGGACTGTTTCTGCAAAATGTAGCCACTTTGGTCTCCTTGAGCTCTGAGGAATGTCTCCTCAACTCCAGAAGTCTGCCAGTGTCCCCACACCACAGCTTAGAAACTCTCCAGGCAGAAAGCTGGAGACACAGGGCTCACTGTATTTTGTTTTCTTCCCCAGAATCACTGTCCTTCATTGTCTATCATTCAGTGTCTTGAAAACGGTTTTTTTTTCCTTCTTTCCTTCCTTCCTTCCTTCCTTCCTCCCATGTATTTTGTCCAGGTTTTAGTTGTTGTTTCAGAAGAGAAAGTAAATCCAAAACCTGTTAAGCCATCTTGGCTGGAAGTGGAAGTCTGCAACATTTTTTAAAAGATGGTAAATTGTTTATTAAGTATCATCTGGACTCTTGCTTAATCGAGCAAAGTAGAGATGATCCAAAAACAGTTTGGCAATATATCTTTGTGAAATCCTGTTCTTGGAGTAACCGTATCATGGTTGCTGGAGCCTTGTTATGGCACAGGTGAAAATTCCTTCTGCTTTTCACACTATAAATCAGGAGTTGTTTGCTGCTAGCCTCTAATTATCAAGGCCCACACATTTATGTTTCAGCTCCACTTTTGAATACAGATGCACATTTGCCACACAATTATTTGGAGGATGTGGGTATTTGCAAAGCTTCCAGATGATTCTAATGATTGGCTGGCTAAATGAATCAGTATAGTGCAAATCAGAGATTCTCACCCTAAGCACTACTGACTTTTTAGGGTGTAGATTATTTTTGTTTTGGTTGGGAAGAGAACTGTTCTATTCACTATAGGATGTCTGGTAGCTTCCTGGCCTTTACCCAGTAGGTGTCACCCCCCATCCCCAAACAAGACAACTAAAAATGTTTCCCCAGATTGCCAACTGTCCCCTGGGCGGCAATGTTGCCTCCAGCTGAGCAACACTCAGGCACGTTAAGTCCAGACCTGAAACTGCTGGAGAACATAAACTGTATTTTATTTATTTCTATTTTCTTAGCATGTAGGAGAATGCACTCAATGAATAGCTGTGGAGTGAACAAATGAGTGAATAACATGAATGAATGAATATCATCAGTCCCTGTCTTATATGACAAGTATTCTCAAATCTCACTGTTCTTGTTTAAAAGTAGATTTCCTAGCTACACTCTCAGAGAGTCCTTTAGGATGTGAGGTGTGCCACAGGAATTGCATCATTTAACTGGCATCATCGAGATTTCCAAACTAGAATCTGAGTAACCCCTGACTCTAATTATAGCACTAAGGGACGCCTGGGTGGCTCAGTTGGTTAAGCGGCTGCCTTCGGCTTGGGTCATGATCACAGGGTCCTGGGATCGAGTCCCACATCAGGTTCCTTGCTTGGCGGGGAGCCTGCTTCTCCCTCTGCTTCTGCCTGCCTCTCTGCCTGCCTGTGCTCGCTCGCTCTCTCTCCTTCTGTCTCTGACAAATAAATAAATAAATAATTTTTAAAAAATAGATTTCCTTTAATCACAGCACTAAAAGGTATTTATTAGAGGGGGGAAAAATCCCACACTATTTCCCTATAACTGTAATGCCAATTACAAAATCTCTGGCCATTTTTATCCACCTTACTTGATAAGGAAATTTAATTTCAGGAACACATAAACAAATATTTGGCCTTTCCACAGGTCCAAGAAGAATTTGCTTTAAAAATATTCTGCTTAACCTGCAACAATCCATTACAATGCCATTTACCATGCAATGTTTCTTTGGGGATAAAAATCTGGAAGTCAGCTTAGAAATCAACCTGACATCTTTCAATGAACAAGACCTCTAAGCAAAACCATCAACCAGAAGCTCTAATCAGAGTAAGTCTTGGATGGGTTCAGTCTCTGCATCAGTCACTTCTGTTCAGAGGTTGATTAACAGAGCCCTTCAGTTCCAGAGACCCATTCCGGTCCAGGAGACCTCAGACCCGGTTTCTATGGTGATTATATCATAGGGTTGATGGGTCAGGGAAAGCACTTGAAAGGTAAGGACTTTAATGATTATGTTTCTTTTTAAAATTCAAGTGAATTCGGACAGACTACAAAAAAAAAAAGAAAAGGACTTTATTTCTTAATACCGGCAGCTGTCAAGGGACCCTGTATAGGAAAGAATATTTACATATTTTGGTTTGGTTTCGTAATTTTCCAGCAAGACAGATTGCTTTGGTCAGAGGATTGGTTTCCTTTATTCCTGTAAAGTTCTTTTTGGAAAAATTTGTATCTTATTTATCTAAGGAGTATAAATTGTTTGCCTGCCCACCTAAGAACTTCTAGAGGAGAAAGGGCCTTGGAGTACCTCACAGACTCACTGGTTCTAGAACATTGTAGAAGTAATGGATCAAAGTTTCAAAGAGATAGCTGCCAGCTGGGAACAATTACCTTAGCAATGAACCCATAGGAGTAAGTACTACTGATTTGCTTTAATAATGGTGTGATATGCATTATGAAAGGATGCATTCTTGATCCACGTATGGCTCCAAGCCATCACTTTACACTATTCTAGGAGGCAGCTGGCATGTGGTTAGAGCATTGGCTCCCTTGGGGCAGTCTAGCTTAGAAATCTGCCTCCTTCTGGAGTGGGGAGAGCCACTGGACCTTTTGCTTGGCTCTAATCAGGGACCTTTCCATGGGTGTTATCCAAAATATATAACAATACTGAACCATCAGCTTGGTAATATACATTAACAAGTAAGTCAGACATTAAAAAAATTATCTTCCATTCTCCAATTCTGCTAAACAGTATCACATACAATTGCTTACTAGGCAGTTTTGCAAATTATTCACCAAACCTAATATTTGTGAAATGATTTGTTGCATTATAAATATTGGTGGTGTGGTCTCCCATCTGACCTGGCCGTCCCGGACTAAAATATGCCCCGTCTGAGCTCCCGTTTGGTGAAAGGATTGCATCAAACTCTTCTGACACTTTCCATGTTAGATTGGTCATCTTTTGGTGCCTTCCCCCGGGGACTCCCCTGCAGGTGCTGTGCACATTGCCCACTTATCACAGCTGGGTACATGTTTGATGCCAGTGCTTTCCATACAACGTGACTCAGGGCAACTGTATCTCAGATTCTGCCAACAGTGGCACCCCACTTTTCATGTCACCAACTCCTCTGACTGGGCTGCCATTCCAGTAATGCTGGCTGGCTCTGGGATAGCAGGCAAGCCCTCATTATCCCCCATCATAATCTTCTCCGTGCCATCAGGGCTCCTAGCAGACCTTGTGACCCAACTCTACAGCTGGGCACTGTCATCGGGTGAATCATATTCAGGAAGTATGAAAACGTATGTCTTTTTTTGCAGTGCTGAATCCTCTGCAAGCACCCGCTGATCAAACAACAATTATGTTCCCGAGTAGTCTAGCCCATTGAAGACCACCCGAGATGTGAATAAATTCAATGTCCCTGTTATTACCTAGGCAGCTCTGCAGCATCAGGCTGTTAGCAGAGTGATGTTCTACGACATTCAGCTTGAATTAATGATCTGACCTTAAAAGTTATATCTGTAACTGTGGCTGTATCTGTGGCTGTTAGGCTACTGTTAGATTCTCTACAACAGGTATAGAAGTACTCCACTAGTTCAGCAACTTACCTTGGCCCTTTCCCAACTCTTTGGTTCTCGACCTCCCAGAAGCCAATCTGCTGCCCTGAGTTCCTTGAGGTAGTGAGTACGTGGACAGTGTCCAGCTTGCATAAGGAAGAAAGTAGCTTATTTATCAGTTGGTAAGACCCACAGCAAATCTAGTGAGATGGGAAGTCTCCTAATGTATTTGTTGCCAGTTTTGACTGAGCCTTTTTAAGTCTTTCTTTGGGATGACATGGAATAAAAGTACATATTATTAAGTGACATAATTAATTATGAATATTTAAAGAATACAGCTATTATTAACAGTTATTATTAACTGTTGCATAGAAGAAAAATAATGTGACTTCTTTAGGGACAGGGACTGTATCTTATTATTTATTCCTCTTCCAGCACTGTGTATATAAGACCTGGTATACTAATTGTGTAAATCGGGTGTTTGAATGAACGAAGGAATAATAGATAAACAAAAGGCTCTTCTAAACAAAAAGCTAGAAGTAGGGGGTTTGAGGGTTATGGGAAAGTGCTCTAGATTAGAAATAGCTTGGGTTTTGGAGTCAGGCAGATCTTAGCCAGAATCCCAGATCTGACACTTACGAGTCACGTAGCTTAACTTCTACAGACCCTCACTTTTAAAATCTGGAAAATGAAGGTTATATGGTGGCAATAATATTTATGTTGCAGAGTTGTCATATAAATGATAAATAAGGCACAAAAGCTCCAGGCACATAGTAAGTGATAACAATGTGGAAACTATCACATTACTGGTCACTCACATCATTCACTGAAAACATTAATCTGAAAGAGCAATTGAACCTCTTAGAAGATAAAGGAAAAATATTCTCAATATACCCTGAACCGATGGCCAAAAGTTGGATGGAATGAAATCCTTTTATATTTCACATAATTCTTGGATAGCTTATGAAATATCTGTGTAAAGATTAAAGCTTTCTGCAAGGCAGCTCAGACTACATCTATCATCTTCCTTTTGTGTTAATGAAGAACTCTCTAACAGCTCAGAGGAATCCCATAATTGAGTCAATATGCAGCTTTGCTTTGTAAACGCTCCAGATAAGTGCATGAGAAACTTCAATTAGGTCTTTTCTTTTGCAGAAGAAACGTAGCACAGCTCAAGATCCTATATGAAGCTTCATTTTTCGAGGGCTCACATTTTAGTGTTTCTAGAGTGATATTGACTGTTATTGTTATTGTTATTATTGTGTGTTGCTTTACGTGGGGCTAGGCCTTCAGACCAGTGGAAGAAATAGCCACACCCTGGAGAAAGAAATGAGACTGATGAGGCCCTAAGTCTACTGCTTAAGTGTGGTCAGCACAGGCTCCTGTCCTGTCCTTCCTTTCCTGGTTAGCCTTCAACAGTGGTGACTGGCTGTTGCCTGTGACATGGCTCACAGCCGGAGCTCCTGCCATCCCAGTCCTGGAGTTGCTCACATCTCTTCCATGGAGAGGTTGACCCTTCTGGAGCAGGTCAAATGACCAAGCAGGAAAACCAGAGGCCCTCTCATTTGCATGCAGTCTATTGCCTTTCATTGATTAAGTTTCAGTGCACGGAATAGAAAACATTACAGCTGCAAGGAATCTTAACTGGCCCAGGACCCTCTTTTTATACAGATAAGCAGTGGTGGGGTAACTACTTGTGGGGGCTCATGTCGGTGGTTAGAAGTATAGCCAGTCTCCCTGCCAGGTCACTTGGGCATATGCCCATTCTATAGACTTTTAGAACTTAAAGGAAACTGGGGAAGAGAAAATGAGTATCACCATCTAACTCACTGCTGACCAAAATTCGAGCTACATATGCTTGTAAGAGTTATTAATAGTGATGACATCTTTTATACAAAAAAGCACAATATGATAGGTATGCATATACTGATAAGTTTATTTACTTGTAAGAAGCTGTATACACCTAGCTCCTTGTAAAAAAAAAAAAAAAGGAACTAACATATAAAACATATTCAATAGAACAGCAAAAAATAAAGGTGAAATAACTGAGTTCAGTAGCATTTTGAGTAAGAAACACAGGAGATAATTGAATCAGGAAACTGGAATAAAGTAATTACTATGAGTAATATTTAACTCTGAGATTCTTAGCAGCCAATATAAAAAGGAAAAATAATGGGTTAAAAAGTCAATTGTTTACAGGAATCATTCTAATCCTTCCAGTAAAACCAACTGTTTTCTGGTTCTGAATTATAAAACACATTTATCCCATGGGATTTTCTTCAAAGGATACTGAATAGTGCAAAAAAAAAAAATACCTTTGGTATTGTCAAGTAGAATATGCAGATCTGGTCTTCATGTGCAAATTACTCACTTACGTAGAATTACAGTATTAAATTCTCTGAAGCCTTTTTCTGAATTACATTTGTAGGCTTATAAAGGGAGTTGGCACTAGAAAGCAACCCTGGAGAGAAAGAATGCTGTGGTCCAGAGGTAACCATTTGAAATCCTGGATGCTTCTTTGTAAGTGAATGGGCTCACCTTCAGTGTGGAAGCCAAGTCTCCAGCACTGGGTAAGTTGGAGGAGTTGGAGAGATGTGGTGAGAACAGCTGAGTCCTTATTCATAGTCTGTAACATTGCAGTACTGGCTACCTTGAAAAGTTGCGGGTATTATTTTGAATGCTGCTCTTCTTGACATGTTTTCAAATTGAGAAAATATGATGCAGCACAGTTAAAAATCATCTGCTTTAGGAAGTAAGGGAAATTATGGCAGCATAGCCTACAATGTAGGCAACATTCTACTCATCTCGAGGCCCATGGCCAAGAAATGCCATTGTCAGGCCTGGGGCACTGGAGTGTGAGGTACTGTCAGGCAAAGTGTCCAGAGAGTTAAGCTGGCTGGGGACAGCAGGTGGAATCATATCCTCTTTAAACCTGTGCCTGAGTCAGGATTTATAGGCCCCCTATGGAGGGTCTTGGGCAAGAATACAAATAGAGGGTCACACTCTGTACATATAAATATTTAACAGCACAGACAGATAATAAGTAAAATATACACCCTCCTCCTACCTTTGTAAGTATACCTTCAGAATGAAAGTGGAAGGTCAGGTTCAAATTGAGAGCCTCCAGTTCTGTAAGTTCTGTTCCTGTCCCTCATCAGTCCTTCTCTTTCTCATCTGGCTTTATCCCTCAAGGCAAAGGGCCTCATGCACATGCATATGGACATTCTAGTATCTGTGTCCAAACAACTTCAATATACCCTTCAGTGGCATATAAGATGGCAACTTCTAGGCTACCCCTCAGCCCTAGGGGCACACCGGGCAGTGACAGCATTCACCCTAGGAAGGAAAGACCCAGATAAGATGACTCTGGAGACATAAAAGTAAGTTGAAAGCATTTGAGCAGGGACTTCTGGGATGCCAGATATTTAGAGTTGGGGAATGGGTTCCAGGTAGGCTCATCTCTTTGGTCTGGCTGACTCCCCGTGTCAGGAAGAGGGCGTAGACCAAAGAGGGCGACAACAAGCCCTCTAGTCGTGGTCTAAAAGTGGGTGTGAACAGTTAAACGCTAGTTTTAAGGGCAATCTAGATGCAGTATTTGTTGCCAACATCCGCTTCCTGACCTCCACTGGGCATTGGAGTTGATTCAGCTGATCTGGGTCTCTGGTGGGGATGTTGTCTTCCCTCATGGCTCTGTAAAAGTTCTTCCTGACGCTGCATCATTCATCAAAGCAGAAAACACTGACAGATTGAGGAGGGTCTAGGGTCCTCCCCGACAAGAACTCCCCCAAATCTAGAGACTTCCCCTACTTTGCCTTCTCACCCAGGGCATCTCATCTAGCTATGTCTACCAGTTCCCTCAGCCCATGTGTATTCAGGTCCTCTGCCCATTTAAAAAAATTAGATTGTTTTTTAATGTTGAATTGTATAAGTTCTTTATATATTTTGGATATTAACCCCTTATCAGATATCATTCAGTAGGTTGCCTTTTTGTTTTGTTGATCGTTTACTTTGCTGTGCAAAATCTTTTGATTGTGGTATTGTCCCAATAGTTTATTCTTGCTTTTGTTTTTCTTGCCTCAGGGGACATATCCAAAAAATGTTATTATGGATTATGGCAGAAATTATTGCCTATGTTTCTTCTAGGAGTTTTATGGTTTCAGGTCTCACATTAGGTTTTTAATCCACTTGGAGTTTATTTTTGTGTGTGGTGTGAGAAAATAGTCCAATTTCATTCTTTTGCATGTGGCTATCCAGTTCCCCAACACCATTTATTGAAGAGATGTTTTTCCCTATTCTGTGTTCTTGTGTCCTTTGTCATGGATTAACTGACCATATAAGCGGGTTTAATTCTGGGTTCTCTATTCTTTTGCATTATGTTTGTGTCTATTTTTGTGCCAGTGCCATACTGTTTTGATTACTATAGCTTTGTAGCATATCTTGAATTCTAGTATTCTTTTTTTTTTTTAAGATTTTATTTATTTATTTGTCAGAGTGAGCACAGGCAGACAGAGTGGCAGGCAGAGGCAGTCAGAGAAGCAGGCTCCCGCTGAGCATGGAGCCCGATGCGGGACTCGATCCCAGGACGCTGGGACCATGACCTGAGCAGAAGGCAATGGCTTACCCAACTGAGCCACCCAGGCATCCTGAATTCTAGTATTCTGATGCCTACAGCTTTGTTGTTCTTTCTCAGAATTGCTTTGGCTATTTGAGTCTTTTGTGGTTCCATATAGATCTTAAGATTATTTATTCTTGTTCTGTGAAAAATGCTGTTGGTATTTTGATAAGGATTGCATTAAATATGTAGATTGCTTTGGGTAGTATGGACATTTTAACAGTATTTATTTTTCCAGTCCATGATGAAATGTCTTTCTATTTCTTTTTGTCATCTTCAATATCTTTCATTGGTGTTTTATAGTTTTCAGAGTACATGTCTTTTACCTCTTTGGTTAGGTTTATTTCTAGGCATTTTATTCCTTTAGGTGTAATTATAAATAGAATTATTTTCTTAATTTCTCTTTCTGCTAGTTCATTATTAATATATAGAAATCAACTGATTTCTATGTATTAATTTTGTAACCTACAACTTCACTGAATTTATTTATTATTTCTAACAGTTTCTCCGTTAGCTGACGTGTGGATAGGCTTCACTGTTCCATCTTGTCATTGTGTGACCTGTTGGCCACCCATTCATGTCTGCCTGGTTCTGTCCAGTGCTGCTCACATGGTCTTGTTATTCTGGATGTCATGGTAGTCTTGACTCCAAGCTGGTCCCTTGGACTCACCTCAAATGCCTCTTCTTAATAACACCAAAAGATTTCTTTCTCTTGGGATTTTACTCAAATTCTCTAAGCTTCAATTTCCTCACTTAAAAAAAAATGAAGAAGGTATATTTATTTACTCTGTAGGCTTGCTGTAAGAATTGGAGAAACTAATGTATGTAAAATATTAGTCCCATGTCTGGTACATGGTAAATGTTTCATAAGTATCAAGATCCTTGCTTGTATTTCTAAGGGCATCATTTCCTATGGAATCTATAGAGGCTCCTTCTAAGTATAGGTTCTCAGTTTAGCATTCAGGGCCCTCTGGCAGTTGTCTCTGTCCTCATCTTTTGTCTGTCCCTGATGTGACTTTCCTATTCCTGCCAAGTATATTTCCATACATCCCACAAGTGACTCATACATTCTGATCTCCATGGCTCTTCTCCTGTCATTACAACTGCCTTGCATTTAGCCCCTGAACAGCTCTTGGCATTGGCCCTCCTCTCTACAATCCTAGGTCTCAATTTATGTCAAAACCCAGTTTGGTATTAACTTCTCCCAAAAAACCAGTGCCACTCTCTTATTTGCACTCTCCTTTACTGCATTTTAGATTATTTTTAACAATACCTATGACTGACCTCTCTGATCCAGTTACCCCTCTTGAAGTATAACCTTGCCAAAGGATAGCATCTCCTTCTCCTGCCCTTGAAACTGGGCTCACTCTGTGACTTCTTGGACAAATAAGATGTTGTTAGGTGTAGTTTCCAGTATTCCTGAGCCCAGGACTTAGGAAGATAGGCAGCTTCCATATTCTTACCTAAAATGCTCACTCTGGATAAGAGGTATCATGTTGTTGGAAACCTGGTTACCTTGAGACTCCATGAAGTAAGGAAGCCCAAGCTTGTTACATAGAAGACCCATTTGGAGAGAGATACCCATCAGCCTCCAGCTGTTATAACCATTTGCAGGAGCCAGCCTCCAGGATGCCCCCTACCTGCTGGTGTTCATAATCTTGTGTAATCTTCCTATATTGTACTAAAATTGGTCTGTGTGGCCAATAACCTATGGCAGAAGTACTTGTTGGTATGTCACACTGGAGATTAAGATGTAAAAAATTGCATCTTCCATCCTTCTCATCACTTGCTCTGGAGAAATCCAGCTGTCATGGGGCTCAGGTAAGTTGGAAAAATCACTCAGAGCTAGCAAGTGAAGGAACCCAGATTCAAGTTCAGTTATAGGATTTCAAAGCCCAGGTGATTAACCACTCTACCTTCTTCCAGAATTCAGGAAAGCCAAAAATATACTTCTTACTGCTTAGTAATAGCTTCCAAACCCTACTTCATTCCCATACAGAAGCCAATGCATATTTCATTTTCTAAGCAGCATTAGATTTATTTTACTTTAAAACTTCATTTAGTGTTAGCCAAATACCAGAGTATACTCACTTTAATTATTTACTTTCATAGTTTTCAGTACTTTGTCCAAGCACTTTGTTTTATTTTTTTGTATGTATCTGCAGGCCATTATACTTCTTCTGTAGTATAAAATAAGCAAACAAAAAAAGAAGAAGAAAGGTTCATTTAGTAACATTAAGTAGTTTCCTCTACTGGCATTGATTTATTTCCTTTCCTCTCATGTTTCTATATACATATTGAGTGAGTTGGCTGCAATCTTAAGCCAAACAACACATTTAATCTATTGTGACCCAGAATGCTGCTTAGGCTAAGATGTCGATGCTCTTTTGTGCTCTAACACCAAGGTTTTGTTACCCTTAACTTGATTGTTTCAATCTACGTTATGTTGCTTTTACCTGTGAGTGTTAATTCTGTGATAGCTTGCTGTTGCATTCTTCTGTTTGCAAAGCACTGTGTCATGCTCTGTGGAGGCTAGAGGAAGCTGCGTGGAGGAGGATTCCTGCCCTCAAAAAGTTTAAACCTGGTGATGATTAATAAGTTTACCAGGCTTCCTGGGTGGGGCGGTAGGAGTGGTGAAAAGGAATTCATTCATTCACTCCCCAGATATTTTTGGAGTGTCTACAGTGTTGCAGGCATTATTCTAGGCATTTGAAATTCATCACTGAGCAAAACAGTAAGCATATAGAGCTTATACTGTTGCATATTAGAAGGTGATACATGTTGGCAGAGACAAATAGAGCAGGGTGAGAGGAAAATGAGCATCTTCTTTTGGATTTCCTCTATATGCCGGATGTGTTATAGATGTTTTTGATCATCAGAATAACTCAATCCTAGAAAAATAAGAAAATCTAGAGTCAGAGAAATTAGGAAACTTTGATCTTTATAGTACAAAGGCCACCATACCATTATAACATGTTATCTCCCTTTAGAAATGCTAAAATAAACACACACACAAAGTTCAATAGAAGAAAATTAGAAAGCCATGAATTCTGAAAGGACTTTATGGCAGGCTTCATGGAGGTGGGTCTTAAAAGATAAGCAGAAAGAAGAGGGGGGAAAGAATGATCATTGAGGGAACTCTGAATATATGAGTATATATCTATTTCAGTTGGCTCTTCAGCTCAAACCCATGTGATTGAAGCTTTTGCTATCTCAAACATAAAACTCAAAAGGTTTTCCTACTAAATGAAAACTTGTTTTCTAAAAGCCAACTTATACTCCACAGCACTACAGTATTCAAATAAAATGCAAAGAACATAAACAGTACTCTCAGAATAAGGAACAGAGCTGCCAAGTCAGCATGTTAAAATAGAAAAACAAAAAATATATAAAGCAAACCTGTGGCTCTGAGCCAGAAAGATCTTTCCAGAAGAAGAAGCAGCCAGGCCCCAAGCCTTTCCCAGTGGTACCCTCACAGATGGCCTTTTGCCAGCATAAGTCCTCAGATCCTTGGGAAGGTCCGAATGTGACCGTCCTTGTTCATTCATTTTATGTCACAGAGCTCTGCCAGTGGCTTTTCCCATTATGGAAATAGGGCTATTTTTTTTTTTTCCAGGACATATTTATTAACGGTAATGCTTTGGCTCTCTTCCATCTTCTGAACTGAGTGCTTATATGCATTCCACTGAAGAATGTCAATTGAATTTTTTCCATTATCCAACCCATGTTCTTCTTAAATCTGATGGGATTTTTTCCTAATGTTTCTAATAGTAGTTTTCTTTGTGTGTATTGTTGATGGAAGTGTAATATACACATAGAGAAGTACAAAAATCTTTAGTGTACAGCTTGATGAATTCTAACAAAGTATACACACCTGAGTAGCCAGTACCCAGATTAAGAAATAGAACCTTCCCAGCACCCGAGAAGACCCTCTCTTGGGACCTGTCTCTCCCTCCAAGGGTAACCACAATCTGGCTTCTAATAATAATAATTAGTTTTGACAGATTTGAACTTTCTATAATTAGAAATAGAATCATGTGGTATATACTTTGTCCTGTTGGGCTGCTTTTACTCTGTGAGATTCATCCATGTGGTTGCTGTTGGCTGCAGTTTGTGTATTCTTGGGGGTTATAATACTCTGTAGTGTATCCATAGAGTCAACAGACTGCACTGTGTCCCTCTCTTCTGTTGTTGATGGCATATAGGTTGTTCTCAGTATGGGACCAATGCACTTAGCTGATTGCTGTAAAAACATTTTATGTTTTTACTGATAATAAAAATTGTTATGCTTATGTGTTAACTGATGCTCTATCATTGCAAGCAAAATTCGAACTTTAAAAAAATGTACTAGAGAAAATAAAGTGTATATTTTAGTCCCCAGTGGATCCCCAGAGCTGGAGGGGTTCAACAAATAGTTGTTTGACATATAAATCAACTTTACAAATAGGCAAATTCTATTTTTAGTTAAGAAGACTGCCACCTCAGAGGCCATCTTACTAATTGGTGAGCTATGTCAGTGTGGGGTTTCCATCAAGGGCTGAATGTTGTTAGCAGGATGATTGTAAAACACTTTCTGCAGCGGGTGGAAGGCAGGGAGAACTAGATGACCTTAATTTTAAGTTGCTAGGATTCTATTTAACATGCTGTAATTACACAAATCATGTCACTCTGGGTGAAAGTCAGGAAGAACAAGGGAAAACAATTGTTTCATCTTTTTTTTTGTATTGGACTTATTGGTTGGGTGGGTGTTTTTAGTTTTTGTTTTCTGGTTGTTCATTTTTTGTGTGTGTTCGTGTGTGTGTGTGTGTGTGTGTGCGTGTGTGTGTGTGTTTTCTGTCTTTCTTTTCTACATTAGATACTTTCCCAGGAGCACCAGAGGAAGCTGGTGTTTCAATAACTAACAGCTTTCACTATATACTTATTTTGCTTAGTTTTCATGTTTATTTTGTAATAAAGGGCCTCCATAATTATGTCATGTGGCTCTAGTGGTATTATTGCTTTTACTCAAGGCAGAGCAGCATTTTTGGACAAAACAGGACATCATACCACAAAGAACAGAAATTCAGGAATCAGACAGCTCATGATGAATCCTGACTAATTCCACCACTTATTAACTGTGTAACTTCGAGCCATTTATCCAACCTTTGGTTTCCTCGTCTGCAAACTGTGGCCAGGAATGGTACCAACCTCACAGAGTCATTATAGGGATTAATATATGTAAGGCACTTGAAATTAGGCCTGACACATAGTAAGCAATTGATTAGTATTTGCTTTGATTGTAAGAACCATCACTCATATCGTAGACATTGGTTAAATGCTACCCAACTTACTCAGTTAATATTCACTAAAATGTTTAGGGTTGATGACCTGCTGTAAGTGTTATTTATTTGGTCTTAACACAGGGTAATGATGTGATTTCCCTTTTCTTCCATGATTAAATACATGTACCTTTGAAGGTAGAGGTTAGTGGGGAGGCGTATGGGGAATAGGTGCACCCAGCAGGCAGACTTCACTGGCAAGCAGAAGAGAGACTGTAGAAAACTCCTGGGGATCTTCCCAGTCAGAGCCTAAGAGGACTAGAGGAAATGAGTCCCAATAAAAATAGAGTTTTCTCCCTGAGGACTAGAGAAGGCTAAAATTTGCATAGATAAGGCAGTGTTCCTTCACTTGTTTGTTCATTAGCCATTCATCCATTTCTGTACTCTTCTCTTTCTCTTTTTTTTTTTTTCCCTAAAAAGGATTTACCACCTTAGTATTCCTCCCCCAATTCCTGATCAGAACCTTCCAGACCATTTATAACTCTGGCATTTAAGTCTGTTAGTAAGAAGACCTTGCTCTCACTGATGCCTTTTTATCTGTAGGCACTGGAATTAAAGCATCAAAAGTGGCCTCTAACAATTCAGAATTGTACCAAGTAATAAACCCAAGATGAACCCTAAATTTAGAAAAGTGATTTTCTTCCTGATCATCAAAGTGTGATAAGGTACTTCTGTAAGGAAAAGCCACTGAGAGGAAAGCGTCTCTACTTTCCTGCTACTTCTCTGAATTAAAAAACAATAATAACCAATCTGGATCCCAAAGTAAAGTATAAATACATATATCTATATGCAAATTTAAAATGTTTGTAGTTTTAAAAATTAAAAGCATAATCAACACAAAGATAAATTGAACATGGAAATTAGTAGCCACATAACATAACAAATTATGTTTTTATAAAAAAAATTCACAAATCATTGAGAAATGTAGACTTCGCTATTTGATAGGAATAAGAAATTCACAAAATGCCTTCTAATTACTTAGTTAATGTATACCAAGAAAATGTCCAACTGTACTAGTAATAAAGAAATGTCAGTAAAAACACAAAATACCATTTCTCCTTATCAAAACAGCAACTGTTTAAATGATAATACTCAGAGCTGTTTAAGATGGTATAGATAAAACCATCAATGGGAGACTCAACTGGTTTTTAGGATTTAGATTAACAGTAGGTGTCACATACATGTTTATTCCTTAGATCCAATAATCCCATTTCTGGAAGTCCATTTGAAGTATTTAAAAATCTGGAAAAGCTTAGTCAACAAAGACCTCCATCACAGCATTGCTTAAATAGTGAAACATTTAAAATCACACAAAATTAGAAGATGGACTATGTATTCCATTCACTACAACAATGAAAAATAATGTTTTCATAATTTATAATATAAGAGAGTCCTGTAATAATGTTAAGTGAGGGAAGCAGGTTATAAAATATAGCGTGATTGCAATTATATAAATACCATGTTAAAAATCTAGGCATCACACAAAAAGAAAAAGAAATATACCAAAATAGCACATAAAAAGTTGTTTCTGGGTGGTGGGACCAAGTACAAGGTTTTCCTCCTTTTGATTTATCTGTGAGTATGTACATCATCCACACAATCTGTAATAAGGATGTTTCTCTATTTTATTGGAAAAAATTTTGGGTAATTGAAAAAATAAACGAGGAAAAGAAAATACGGGAACTTTCATTTTCTCTCTCCAGCAGAGTAGAACTATTTGTTTTCTCTGAATTGTGGCCACCTGTCCCATTTGTGGAGTGTAGATGCTAAATCTCATGTCCTCCTAGTCAAGGCTCTCCCTTGCGATAGCATCATTGGCCTGCAAGATCAAGCCATTTGAGGTCATATTAAAAACTAAAAGGAAACCCCAAACATTTAGTGCTTGGTTTTTTTTTTTTTGTTTTGTTTTGTTTTGTTGAAATCTGATCTTCTAGTCACACCTGAGAAATTTTCAAAAATTCGTTTTTCTAAAACATTAATTCCAACCTTAGTTGTTTGGCTGATTACCTTATGCTTTTTGAGATCACCATGCTTGAGAAAGCTTTCAGTATTATTCATATTCAGGGATTGTGGGCATAAGTAATATTCTCCTCCTTCCTCACTTGTGTGAACTGCCCTTATGAAGAGCAGTCTATAATTGGAAGGTAGATAAAGAAAGTACTGCAGTATTAAAACTTATAAATGGCTAGCGACTCACTTGCTAAAGGTTCCAGGCTGACTTCTATGGCATGATGGGCTCTGGGTGTCATCTAAACCTCCTAAGATTCTGAAGCTCCAGTTCTATGGCTACCAGGACCTTGCATTAGGAAAAATACATGTCTGTTATGTTTCATCCTTGTGGCCATCTAATGGCCAGAGCACTGGTCAGGTCATGTGTCGAGTGTGTCCAGCACGTTATGCTGCTAACTTCCTGGATTCTGAGTAGGGTCCTAACCAAGGCTGGTCTTTACTGTGAGAGGCCCTTATTAAAACTCAGTCCCTACAATTTCTCCCCTCTGCAATCTTTCTTCCAACAGAGTCCAATTCTAAAGTAGCTATTACTTTAAAATAAAATATAAGAAATAAATTTTTGCTGCATAATAATTCTTGTTAACCTCTCTTGGAGGGCTTACATTATTATAAATTATGTATTATATGTAATATAATGCTACATTATCATAATAGCATATAGTAATACTATTTCAAATTATTATAACCATGTGTTTAATAATATGCTAATTTAAAATATTAGTCCCAGAAAAATAAAACATTTCAGTGGAATTTCAGACATGGTTATTAATCAACGGGGGAGAGATTTTAGGAGTCTGAACTTCCCATATATCCCATATCATACTCTAGCTGAAGGCTGTGCAAGATATCTTAATTCCTTATTTTTCAACATGGGCCAAAAAAAAGAAAGGAACACTCAAGTATTTCACATAACTGTTGTGGATTCTAAGATCTCTAACAAGCATTCATCCCTGAAGAAAGGTGATCTTTTTTTGTTTCAGGTGTCATTTGTCTTTTCAGCTCAATACTTCAGGTCATGAATATATGTCACATTGAAACTCGCTGATTGACAGAAGCTCTGTGAAACAATGCTAGTCTCTAGAATTGAAATGAGAAAAATATAGTTTTAGTCTGGACTGTACCAGCCATCAGATCAAAATAGCAGATATTTTGATTCTGAGGTTCAGAGGTCACCTATCATTCAGACCTCAGTTATGGACTTGGAGAAAGTTAATGATTGGTGTGTGATGGTTGGGCTCTTCTTATCTGGGATCACCTAGTGAAAGACCCAACGTGACATTTTCATTATCCAAAATCCTTTTGTAGGAAATAATTTTATAATAGCTTTGTCTTTTACAATATCAAAAGAAATGGTTTCTATCTCCAGTTCTGGTCTGGAATTATCATTTTGTCAAACATTGACCAAGTTTTTTGTTTTGTTTTGTATTGTGTTGTAGGCAATTCAGTTCTGTTTCTTTAATACTCATTCTCTGTCAGTTTTGAGACCTGCTTCGAGGAGGCAGTGCATGTTATGGAAAGATTACTGGATGCTGTGGACCCAACTTTGTGACTCTGGAAAGTTCAATTTCCTTTGTCCATAAAAAGAAGATCCCACCATCTGTCCTATAAATCTTATAGGGTGTGGTGAGGATCAAACATAATGATACGTGTTAAGGTACTATGGAGATAGAAACTATTAATAATATTTAATCATAGGAAAGAAGTTGAAGTGGCAATCCTTCACTCACATGCTAAATATAGTAGCTTTCAATTTTGGTTCTGCTGCTGACTAGACATGTGACCTTGAAGGTTAAGCTATTTAACCTCTCAGACTCAGTTTCTTCCCTGGTAGTGCCTATTACTTAAGGGTTTTGTGGGTGTTAGGGACTATAATGCATGTAAAACATAGAGCAATGTGTGTGATGGCTGCAATTACCATCATCACTGATGTGGGTTAAAGTCTCACCAGCCAGTCTAATAATTTTGGTTGTGGTTTATGGCCATTTTGGAAAGTTATAGTAAGCAAAACTGTTTTCCTTGAAACATGGTTGATGTTCCTGAGTAATTTGAATTATCCGGTAATTATTTTTGCTGTATCCTTTATTTGACTAGAGAAGTATTTATAGGGACTGTTTAATGGTCAGATCTATATTTTAGAGAGAACATTTCTTTCAGGTATGGTTAAAGTTTGTTCCACACAAAAGTACCATTGCAGTGTATTTGATTTTTTTTCTCTTGTTTGCATTTATTTATTTGATAAATCTTCTATGAGTTGGACATTATGTCTGTATTAACACCTGCATTGAAGGTGCAGACTGGAAGCTGGCTATGGTGAGAGGGAAGGTTTCAAGGAAAAGCCCCAAAACTGTCTCTTTGCCTAAGCGATTTCAGTTGACATGACTATGAATCACTCAGGCATAGTCTGAGTTGGAAGTAAGAATTATGCCCTGTTTGTTCCAAGGGCAGCCCATTTCAGGACTTTGACCTCCCCAGGGGGTACCAACCTCGCTCCCCCCTCCACCCCGTTCCCCCCCTCCCCCGCCCACCAGTCATCTCAAGCTCTTTGGAATGCTTGGGTAGTCAAGTGCCAGGACAACTCCAACCTCTCTCCGATTCAGTCCCACCTACACAACTGAAGCCAACCCAGAAACCAAGTCAGGATTTTTTGGTAGAAAATCTCATTTCTATGGAGCAGCAGCTTAGCGTGAAGAGAAATAAATGTTGGTGAAGACACGCTTTTAAAGTGCTCATTAGACTATGGACACAGACTAGGAACTTTCTAAGAGCTGAAAGAGAATATTCCAAGTACTGAACATTCTATTTTTTCATTATTATAAAATTAAATTTGGAACAGAATAAATTGGGAGATAATTTGCCTCATAATATGAGTGTCACTAGAAGTTGAAATTTGAAATTAGTATTACAAAGCAAATCTAATCGCAGTTTTAAAATACCAATAAGAATACTTCTAGATCACTTCTGAACACTAAGGTAAGTACCTATAGATTTTATAAAACTCAGTGATAATATTCTTTTATAATATCCTACCATGATCTTGTACATCTATTCAAATGTGGAGGCCTTAGTATGAATGTATTAAATCATTTCTGAAGTTTTGTAAGTGATCATGCTGACTTGGGATAAAGAATGGAATGTTGGGGTCCATTGTTTTCTATTATTAACTGAGTATTTTCCATTGCTTCCATTGCTTCTATTCCCAGAAACAAATAACTAAAATCAATTTTCCATATTATTTTCTAATAATTCCTCAAAGCCTAGATTTGTCATCTTTATTCCAGCAAAGAATCTAGTTTGGTTCAGGAGATAGTTACATTAGAAAGAAGGTGATAAAAAGCTGCTCACTTCCCACCTCAAGTTGTATTCTGTGTAAGATTTACTTTTAAATATGTGAAATAATAGACCAGGTCTTTGCCTTTTTATACTCTTATTTTGGGGATAGAGAATCACACATCATTATTCTTATAAGCTCATAGGTACTGACACCCTGCCATATGCAGGATTATATAAGGTACAGATAGAAACCTTCCCATTAAACGGTGTGCTACTGTGTTCATTCCCTTGAAACTTTGTTTCTAAAATGGATATTTTGAAATAAATGTACATCAAGAGAATTGCAAAAAGGGTCAAGTAATCTACAGAAAGATATTCATGTCAAATACAAGGCAAAGATAATATTTTCTTTATGAGGAGTTGTGTACATTTTGGTTCATTTTTTTACCCTCTTGGTACACAAAACCAGGAAGGGATATTTAACTGAATAGTTCAAATGTTCCTGAGTTTTCTTTATCTCTGATGCTAGCTGCTTATTGGCCCCTAAAATATTTATAAAAACTACCATCATCTTTGTCTAATAAAAGCTGAGTAGGTTTTTTATTTGACGCAATTTTTAGAGTATGGGAAAAGAGGGAGGGAGAGGTCTGATGGATGGTTGTGTGAAATTAGGTATCAGGATTTTATTGTACCTGGGAGGGGGAAATGATTGCTATCATTGCTTTATAGCTCTTTACTCTGGTGAATTGGCAGAAAATATTGAGAAGTAGAAAAGGCTCTTTATTTAGGACCATGTCATATGCTTGGGTCAATTTGAAGATGAAAGTATCAGAAGTAATATTACGTTTCTCACCATGGCAGTCAGCCAAGTAATTGGAGTTGCTTTTAATTAAACCCTAGTAAGCTCTTACAGAGGTGTACAGAGACCAAAGCAGTATCTCTTTTGAATTGAATGGACTTTGCTGGCCAAAGCAGGCACTCAGATGTATACACTGTGGAGAGATGGAGAGAGTCATCCAGCTTATCCACCATGTTGCCCCGTCCCAAGGTGGTAAGCCCTTCCTTCACACTATATAGTTTCCTTAACTGTCTGAACACTTTATGCAGTCCAGTGTAATGACCTGCTTTGCAATGGATGATGATAAAATTAGTCCATGCCTCATCAAATATGATTGCTTGTATCTGATGAGGTGATTACCCCTCCACAGTATTCCTCTCCTTCTTACAGCTGTTGGAGAGTTTACCACTATTGAATGGTCTTGCTCTTTCGCTTCATGTGCTTGTGAGAGTCTCTATTTTGTGTTCCACCTCCCCCTAGGAGGAAGATAAAAACTCTTTCTCAACTTTCTTTCTTTCTTTCTTTCTTTCTTTTTTTTTTTTAAGATTTTATTTATTTATTTGACAGAGATCACAAGTAGGCAGAGAGGCAGGCAGAGAGAGAGAATGGATGAAAGCAGGTTCCCTGCTGCAGAGATCCTGATGCGGGGCTTGATCCAAGGACCCTGGGATCATGACTGGAGCAGAAGGCAGAGGCTTTAACCCACTGAGCCACCCAGGCGTCCCCCCAACTTTCTTTTTAGCCAAGGCACAGGTATGTTTCCTGGGTTCTGCTGACCCTAAGACATCTTTCTAAAGAAAGTGGGAAAGCAGCCCTAGCAATAGCCATTTCCTAGCAAAGAGAGGAGGGAGCTAGCTTTTGAAGGCAGTGGTGGTGAAGGTTCTGGCCTTCCATCAGTGGTGTGGTTATGGAATCAGCACCAGGGTTCGTGGCTATGAAATCTTTGCTGGAATATTCCATAGTGTAGTTCAGATAATAACTTCCACTGTGTAGGCTTTAAGCATGATCCTTTCATCTTCTTTCAGAGATACTATAAACTACTTAATATCCTTTAATAGAAACCTTTTCTATTTGAATTGTCTCGTGCTCTTTTGTTTGCAACTAAGAACTCTGAGAGATTTAGGGATGGAGAATTTTTTTAAAAACAAGTATTTCTATTCAACACTACCATTTTATAACCTTGCCTGTTCAAGAGATTCACATTTGATGCTTAAAGGACTTCTTTTTTAACCTTGTTTCTAAAACATATTTGAAGAAATCTCAATAACTTTAGACAGTTTTATGTGATATTCAGAGAGTGATTCAGAAAGGCAGATGTGCCCTGGGTGACTATGAGCATTGTTAATCAAAACATATATAAAAAACTTAAAAAAGAATAAAGTGAATAGTCCAGGAAGGGAGTGGGAAGATGCGGAAGGAGAACAACAGGACTGCATGAAGAGTGCTGCAGCATAAATGTAAGGCTGTGTGTTTTGTATACTGAATGATGATCCCTCAGTACTGTGCAATGTGGAGGGGAGATTAAAGCTAACACGAAATTTCAGGACAGGGGAGGATAGTGTGGAATGGAAATCTGGGAAAGGATTACAGATAAAAGTAGATTGCAAATCTGCAGGTAACGGCCTTCTTCAGAGAAATCACTAGCTCAGGCTCTAGACATAAAAGGGAGCAAGATCATGTCCTCAGCAGGTCTCCTCCCGGGATATAAGAGCCTTCCCTGAAGTGTAATCTTGCCAAAAACAAAACAACGCACACAAACAAATCAAGAATATGTTCATTACACCTGTTATGTAAGCAGCTTTTTCTTCCTGGAGTGAGTCCCTTAGCTTAAGGATCTCTTTTAGTTTTGTACATTGCATGTTATTTTCTCCATCGTCATCCCCCAAAGCCTATATCCAGTTCTCCTCTTTTTGGGCTGTTTTGCTAGGTTCCACTCAGAGCAAATGCACATGAAATTTTTCCTGCCTACAAGGAGTTTGCAATTCAGAGCTTAACGAAGGCCCCCCCATCCTTCTTCCTTCCCTTGATCCCCCATGGTAGAAACCTAGTTTATATCCTGGCAGGCGCTCGATTGTGATGGTTGGAAAGTTGAGATCAAGCCTCCCTTAATTTTCCTTCCTTAAACACCAATGTTCTGAGAACATCAGAATGCTCTTTCACTGTGCATATTTTCTTATTGTTAGAGTGATTTTAAGATGAAACACAAGGAAATTCTAAAAATGACATACTTATGAATAATCAAAGGAACAACATTGAAAGCTATTTTCCCCTCTTCCTTTTTGTCAGAAGTATTTGATCTAGAAGAAATTTAAAAAGGAAAACAAACATTGTAATTTATTACTATCTTTGATATACAATAGGTCAGTTTTGATGGTGTTCATAGGTCTAATTTAATGCCAAACTTTAAACTTCACTCGAAGCGAAGTTCTCTGAATGCTTTGATCCCCCAGTAATATTGTGTAGAATAGAAAAAAGATCTCAAGGAAGAACAAAATACTGACCTAAATATTCAGTGTATATAGCTTTAGAAAATGAAAACATTTATGGATTTTAAAATATGTTGTCCTTTGCCTGATAACATTTTCTTAGAATACATTATCCAACAACAACCTGTGACTTAAAGTAGTAAATGGAATATTCTTTTTTAAAAAATAGTATGTTTAAGTGTCCTACATCAAAACCTCTAGGCCAGAGCACCAAACATCTGCCAGAAATCTTAAAAATCAAAGACTTATAATAAAACGCTTGTCCAAGTTCCCTACACGTGGAAATTGACAGGTATTGAGATAGGTACACAAAGCACAATCATTCACATCTGTTTAATAAGCCATCTGTCTTTAATGAACTTTACAATTTATTTTTTATTTTCTTTTTTCTTTTTAAAGATCTTATTTATTTATTTGACAGAGATCACAAGTAGGCAGAGAGGCAGGCAGAGGGAGAGGGGGGAAGCAGGCTCCCTGCTGAGCAGAGAGCCCAAGGCGGGCTTGATTCCAGGACCCTGAGACCATGACCTGAGCCAAAGGCAGAGGTTTTAACCCACTGAGCCACCCAGGCGCCCCATTATTTTTTCTGATTACAAGGAAATAGCTCTTACTCTTTAATGAAAGGATAGAAAAATATAAAATATTTTTAACATTTTACATATTTCTTTTTATGATAGTATTAGACATAGAGTACATGTATTAAGATCATACTGTATATATAATTTTATACCATGTGTTTTTTCTTACTATAATGTAATGATTTGTCTATGTGTATTCTCTGTGTATGTGTTCTCTGTGTGGCATACATACGTATACTACGGTGTGCTAAGCCAGTCTTCTGTTATTAGATATTTGGATTGTTTCCAGTTTTGTGCGGTTATAAATAATACTGTATTGAATAGCTTCATGGGTGAAGTTTCCTGTTTTTTAGAGTTCCATCTTAGGAAAGAGTTTGAAAGTGGATCATGGCATCACTTAGTGGAATGGTGTTAGAGCTCTTTCTTGGCCTGTACTAAAGATTATTTCCTTAAACCCTCAAATAGTGGTGCCAACTTAAATTGCTATCAGGGGCTTATCAAAAAGAATAGTTCATGAGAATCTATTACCAGTGTCTGTGCTGTCTTATCGTCTTATGCTCTTCCCCCTCTTAAAAAATTGAGGTTTGTATCAAGGTATGTTGTGAGGAAGAAAAATATGCAACTCCTTTTGTAGAGGCATTGTTGAAGACATGGCATGGTCTGTCACTTACTCCTTAGGACCACATAGGGAAGAAACTGCCCTCAGGTTTCATCGACAAGGAAAGCTGTGACCCTCCCACCCACCCATAAACAGCTGGTATTCAGTCCCATGAAGCCCTGCAATGGCACGTATTTCTTTCTTGGACCACTAGGGGCCAAGAAAGCCATTGTGACTCATTTTCTAGCCTCATGGAAGACTTATTCTTATGTATTTATTTGTTTATTTTAATTCCAGTATAATTTGCATATAGTGTCATATTAGTTTCAGGTATACAATATAATGATTCAACAATTTTGTACATTACTCAGTGCTTATCATGGTAAGTGTACTCTTAATCCCCATCATCTATTTCACCCATCCCCACCGACCTCCCCTCTGGCAACCATCAGTTTGTTCTCTATAGTTGAGAAACTGGTTTTCTTTTTGCCTCTTTTTTTCTTTATTCACTTATTTTGTTGCTTAAATTCCACATATGAGTGAGAATGCATGGTTTTGTCTTTTCTGGGTAATTTATTTCACATAGCATTATACCCTCTAGATCCATCCATGTTGTTGCAGATGGCAGAATTTCATTCTTTTTTATGGCTGAATAATATTCCATTGTGTATATATACCACATCTTCTTTACTCATACATCTATTGATGAACACTTGGGCTGCTTCCATAATTTGGCTGTTATAAATAATGCTGCAATAAACTTCAGGATATATATATCTTCTTGAATTAGTGTTTTCATATTCTTTGGGTAAATAAATACCCGGTAGTGGAATTACTGGATCATATGGTATTTCTATTTTTAAATTTTTGAACTATCTCTGTACTGTTTTCCATAGTGGCTACACCAATTTGCCTTCCCACCAACAGTGCAAGAAGGTTTCTCTTTCTCCACGTCCTCACCAACACCTGTTTCTTCTTTTTTATTTTAGCCATTCTGACAGGTATAAAGTGAGATTTCATTGTGATTTTGATTTGTGTTTCCCTGATGATGAGTGATGTTGAGCATCTTTTCCTATGTCTATTGGCCATCTGGATGTCTTCTTTGGAGAAATATTGTTCATGTCTTCTGCCTATTTTTTAATGGATTATTTATGGTATTTTTGTATTGAGTTATATAAGTTCTTTATGTATTTTGAATATTAACCCTTTATCAGATATGTCATTTGCAAATATCTTTTCCCATTCCATAGGCTGCCTTTTAGTTTTGTTGATTGTTTCCTCTTCTGTGCAGAAGTTTCTATTTTGATATAGTGTCAGTAGTTTATCTTTTAGGAGGCTTATTCTTTGAACTTATTTGGCTTTGATTTGATTTTCTTAAAAATAATTTTTATGCCATTAATTATATTTTTTAAACTGCTTTAAATTCTTAAAGAAAATAGATGTGATCTAAGTTAATTACTAAGTAGTTTTCACTTAAGGGGCACCTGAGTGGCTTAGTTGGTTAAGCAGCTAACTCTTGGTTTTGGCTCAGGTCGTGACCTCAAGATTGTGAGATGGAGCCCTGCATTAGGCTCTGCATTCAGTGGGGAGTCTGTTTGAGATTCTCTCGCTCACTCCCTCTTTTCCTCTCCTCTGCTCACTCTCTCTGTCTCTCTCTCAAATAAATAAAACCTTTAAACAATAAAAATAAAAAAATAGTTTTCATTTAAGAATTTGTTTGGTGATGAAAATACATTGTTGCTTTAAATTGTGTTTTATTGATTATTTATCAACTATTTTTAGTTCCCCCTTGGCAGTTTCCAATTTGTTCCTTTTCCCCATTTATCTCCTAAGGCCTTATTTTCCCTCTGATAATTTGTATGACTATTTTGTGTAGTCAGGCTATTGGAGCTTTCAATCTTTTTCATAATTTGTTGAAAATAATTGCTGGTTTTCTTTCTTTCTTTTTTTAAAAGATATTATTTTATATATTCGAGAGAGGGAAAGAGCAGGAGCTGAGGGGAGGAGCAGAGGGAGAAAGAGAAGCAGGCCCCCTGCTAAGCAAGAAGCCAGATGCAAGGCTCAATCCCAGGGTCATGGGATTATGACCTGAGCCAAAGGCAGACACTTAATTGACTGAGCCACCCAGGCGACCTCCTAGTTTTCTTTATGATTTTGTATCATTTTTATCTTTAAAAAATTCCCTTGCTATTTCATCACATTCTCTACAGCAGGCTTTAGAAGCACTCAGTGCATGAACTGATGGATAGTAGAATTGATAATAACAGTATTATTTGTAATTTTCTTAAAACCACTTAGGGTCCAGTAGTAGTCATCTGTTACACTCCACTGGCTTTACAGACCATTTTATGCCAATGCCAAACTGAATTAATTATTGCACCTTATTATTTTTGGGGAAGGGATGTTTAGTTACTGTCCTTTTACCAAAACTACCTAAGCAATTCTTACCTATTTTATTTTTCTGGGTACACTTAAAGTTATTTTGATAACATCCCCCCAAATTTCTTAAGTTGTATATATTTTATTAAATCTCTAAATTGACTTTGGAAGAATAGACATCTTTATAATATTCAGCTTTCTATTTAAGAATGTGGCTCCATGTATTCAACTTTTAAGTATTTTAGTAAAACTTTATGATTTTATTCATTTAGTTCCCACAGTTCTCTGGCTAAGTTTACTCTTGGGAATTTTATATCTTCTCTTGCTTTTGTGAATAGTATCTTTTGCTATTATTCTTTTTTTTTAATTTATTTTTTTTTAATTTTTTATTTTTTATAAACATATATTTTTATCCCCAGGGGTACAGGTCTGTGAATCGCCAGGTTTACACACTTCACAGCACTCACCAAAGCAATACCCTCCCCAATGTCCATAACCCCACCCCCTTTCTCCCAACCGCCATTATTCTTTATAATGATTATTGTCAATATATAGAATACATATTGATCTTTGGATATTTATCTGTATTTAGCCATTTTTCCATAATTTTTTTCTTTGTATTTATACATATAGAGTCTTAAAAACTACATGTAATGATAGTTTCTTCTACTTTTTTTCCCTGTGATTATTTCTTAAATCTTTGATCCGTATTTTTTTTTAAAAGATTTTATTCATTTATTCGACAGAGAGAGAAATCACAAGTAGGCAGAGAGAGAGGGAGAGGCAGGCTCCCTGCTGAGCAGAGACACCCCGCCATGTGGGGCTCGATCCCAGGACCCTGAGCTCATGACCTAAGCTGAAGGCAGAGGCTTAACCAGTTGAGCCACCCAGGCGCCCCAAATCTTTGGTCCATAGTTTTATTCCATTGGCCAATACTTATAAAACCAAGGTAAGTGGTACTGATAATAATGGGCCTCTTTGTTTTTTTTTAAACTCCTGATTTTAATGGTAATACCTCCAGTGTTTCCCCAATAATAATATGGCTGTTGGCTTGATATAAATACATTTTTGAAAATGTATGGTCCTATACCTATGTACCTATATCTATTTTCCTATACCTATATCTAGATTTGTAATAAGTCAAAAGTGAGTATGAGATTTTAAGAATTAACATCTCATCATATATTGGGATACAATAGGACTTACATACTGACTGTATGATTATTATTAAAAAATTTCTTTTTTTTAAAATTTTATTTATTTATTTGACAGATATCACAAGTAGGCAGAGAGGCAGGCAGAGAGAGAAAGAGGGAAGCAGGCTCCCTGCTGAGCAGAGAGCCTGATGTGGGGCTTGATTCCAGGACCCTGGGATCATGACCTGAGCCAAAGGCAGAGGCTTTAACCCACTGAGCCACCTAGGCGCCCCGAAAAATTTCTTAATACTAAACTATACTTTCATCTCCATGAAACTAGTGACACGATGGTATACTCTTTTTCTTTTTATTGTGTCAAAATCAACTTGCTGGCATGTTATTCAAGATTTTTGTATCTATATCTGTTTTGAGATCGATCTTTAGTTTTTGTTCGTTTTGTATTACTGCTCTGAGGTTTTTATATCATGGTTTTCCATTTTCATAATTAATTGAATAGCTTCCAGTGTTTGTTTACCCTTCAAAATAGTTAACATAGTAGCAATTATCTGATCTAAAAAGTTTAAGAAAATAATATTGTTTCTGTTTCTATTTATTTGTACCCTGAAACACTCTAAGGAGAACTGTTTTCTAAAACCTATATAAGGGGATAAAGTATAACTAGGACAGAATAAGCATTTATAGAAAAGGATCAAACTTTTACTGATACTAAAAATGGAAAAGAAAAGTTCCCTTGAGATTGCTTAAAGGTTGTGCTGCCTGATCCAGTCACCACAGCCCTCACAACCACCCCACACTAATATATGCTGGATTTTTAAAAATAATATCCTAATATGACAGCTGATGGCATAATATGAAAGTATAATTAATAAAATTGGCAAAATGCAAAAAAAAAAAAAAAAAAGGAAATCCATCTCAGATAGTTGCATTCTCCCACACGGTCTGCTGCAATACAGTAAGTATAACATTTGGAGTATCAAATGGATGCATTGCCTGCTCTGTGGGACCTTCATAAATACTATTTTATTAAAGCTGAGCTTTTTTTGAGGAATGAGCAGTAAAACATTTGAAGTTGTAATCACTCTCTGCCAAGAATCTGTGGTGCAGATTTTCTGTACAGGTGCCATATGCTTTGAGACTCAACTAAGGAAGCGCAGGTCTGCCATCTTCTTGCAGGCCACTTGCCTGACCTGTGGCTACTCGGTGGGTCTGAGCCTGGCCCCTCATTGCTCTGTCCTCACACCCAGCTGCACCCGTGAGAATCTGTAGATTGACTCTTGCATCAAATGACCTTCTACCTTGCACTCTCTAACTTCCATTCAAGGCTTCAATGCCCCTGTTTGTCATTCAGCTGCTCTGAATTGAATATCTCTTGTTTTGTCTTGCACAGAACCACTCTGCCCTTCCTCTGGGAGCCACATCCTACTCTCTTGGTGCTCAGTCACCCTTTCTCAGATTCTCTGTGGTCCTGGTGGGCATGTCCATCTGGGTGCCCTTGGCCCAGGCCTCCATGTGTCATGTGCCCCAGACTGTGCCATTCAGAGTCTCCTGAGAATCCCAAGCTAGTCACACAAGGGCTAAAGGCAGAGGCAGCAGAATCATTCCAAAGACAGAGCCCTAAAAGAGGCTTCTCAGAGTTCAGCAATCTACTGAGCAATCTACTTTCCCAGATGTGGCCTTCAGTTCTTCCTGTGGTTCTGACTGACTCACTTTTCTTCCAGTTTCTCACCGTTTTTGGCCCCGGTTAGTCTCAGGTTCATTTTCTGTTGTTTACAGACTCAACACTGTCACAGGCCTCATATCTGGATTCCAGCTCTGTGTAGCCCCTTTGGGTTGTCATCCCAGTTGTTCTATCTGCTGACTAGTCAGTCACCTTGGCTGCATTCCTGGAAGCTGCCTGCCAGGTCACTCTCTATGCTCTCCAGCTGGGAATCTAGTCCTGCCCCACATCTAAGACCATCCCAGGGCCATAGCACCCCAGCCCACATTAAGGCTTTTTTTCCTCTTGGCAGAGGAGACCAGGCACAGTGCCCCGAATTCCTAGGGTATTTCACCACCCTGACTTCTTATCACATCTCTGCTGCCCACCGGCCTGTGTTCTAAGTGGAGTTTTGCCAACTTGCTGCTCTTGTTCTAAGGATCCTCAACAAACACCTGGTTTATATGCAGATGTTTCCAGGTAAGAGGAAGAGGAGGTGCCCACCACAGAGATAACCATGCTTTTAGACTCCTATCCAGACCTGTTCTACAAGGCAAATGTCTACTGTCCCTGGGACCCAGGCCTTCTGTAAGAACACATGTAGCAAGTTGTGATGGTGGTACTTAAGTATCCTTTTTTCCCTGGTGAGGATCTGTATGTTCTCTGTAAATAATATGGAGTCCTGACTTCTCTAGGACTCTCAGGTCTCAGCATGATAACCTCTAAGAACACTGCCCATTCCCACTGATCGATTTCTGAACTGGCTGTCCCAGGGTGTCTGAATCTTGTCTTCTTCTGTAAAGGTGGTGCTTGGAAGGTGGCAATAGAAATTGTATTTTGCCGAAGTGACATTTAGTCTATGTGTTAAATTGTAGCCATCTTCTTGTGTCTTATGAACACTGTGTTCTGTGACTCTTGTCTTAACTATCAGGATGATATGCCGAGGAAATCTCTTCACTGAGCATTCCAAGAACCCATGATCTGGAATATCTTCTACCCATTTCTGTGCCATTTCTCATTGCCTCTAGGAAAAGCTAAAGATAAGTGTTTTGGGGATCTCTTTAAAGGAAATCCTGGGCCAACTTCTGTTCTTTCAAGGGGTCTCTGAGCCTACATCCCTAGGAACACTTTTGGTGACTTTGTGGCCAGATGATTCCATGTTGGCTTGATAAATAGAAAAACCACTTATGTAACCGCGGTGTTGCAGAGGAAGATAGGAGGCCTGAAGTGTGCTTTTTAGCTAGAGGGGAGAGGAAGAAGAAGAGAATAAAACCTGACCCTGTCTTTATTTAAAATTGAAAGGGTACTTTCTGAAATGATTTTCTGTTAGATGGGTACTCTCTGAAATTTTTTAAGAAAATAAATTTCTGCTTGAGCTCTCTGCACCATGAAAAAAAAAAAAAAAAAAGAAATGAGCTCCTTCTTTTGAAAACAGGAATTTCATGGCAGTTAAGGTGACCTCTGAGGTGGTGAGTCAGAGGGACATATCTGCTGCTTGTGGGATGAATGAAAAGGGGGTAGAAAGAAAGGAAGAAGCTTCTTCCTCAGCAGGTCAGAGAGCAGACAATGGCCTCATGGCCCCAAACACTGAATTTTGATAAAATGTAACTTAGTTCTTATCCCAAAATGAGACTGTCTATTCCCTCCCTTGGGAATAACAATAGCCTGGGATGAGATTGATTTGAATTTTCATCAATAGTAGAGGTGGGAATCTACTTTCTTGGTATTTAAAGAGTGTGTGAGGAAGAGACACTAAGCTTCACCTAATCCATCAGGCCCCGTTATTAAAGAATCTTTAATTCTGGGCTGCAACTGCACACAGAAATGAGCTTAAGTTTTAGTAAGGGAAATCAAGTGTCCATATAGGATATATCATTATGCAGGTTTTTATGGCACCCACAAAACTCTTCGTGGGACTGGGAGTGGAACAAAGGCATGGGTAGTTCAAAAATATTTTTATCAGCAGGGAATAGCTTTAACTTAAGTGTAGAGCAAGAGAAAACATGAATTAGACCATTAATACCGTATGTTTCCATCATTAACATTCATAGTGTTGCTACATCTTAAAAGAAAAAACAATTTCTGACCCAAAAGTTGGTCAGGACCAATAGCTATGCATCATGCTAAAAACAGAAGTGAACCTAACTTTTTGAGAGCTTACTACGTGCATTTTTAATAGTTAGGTCATATGGGGGAAATCAGCATGTCTATTATTAAAATAGAAAAGCTGAGTGTTAGAACACTAATTTGGAGCAGCAAGATGATACAAGACAAATTCTGAACATGGGGACAATAACTCCCTTGAGCAGGAAAATAATTTCGTAGAATTTAATGTATTAACAAACCTATGGGAGAATGTTAAAAAGGAAAATCCAGCCAGTGATAATAGGAAAGACCCAATGGGAATATTCAGATTTGAGCTATAAATCATGTAGATACAAATGATCCATAGCACTTATTACAGAGCTTGGAGCAGCTACAGAAGTCAGAAAAAGAGCAGGAAAAATTTCAGAGAGATTGCTTTTGCTACAAAGTGGGTGTGTTTGTGTGTGTGTGAGCTTTAACCTAAACCAAATTAAAATGATAGGAGTGCTGGAGGTTTCTCATGGTATTGTACTATTCCCCCTCCAAGAGGTATTGCAAAATTTGAAGCTGTAAATCTCTTATACAGAAGGATTCTTAATAAGTCTCATTTTGGAAAGAGATGTTCAAGACAGAATGTAGACCATTAATTAAATGTTTGAACAATTATTCAAATGTATTTAACACCTCTCATATGGAAAGCATTGTGTCAGGGAGTTTATGAGCTTTCAAATGCTGTGGCACTTCAGGAAATGAGACAGGATACTTATAGCCAAGTTGATAAGTAATGAGGCCATACACAAAGTAGAACCTAAAAACTCTCAGTGTGCAGAACTGATTTTGTCTGCCTTTGCACAGTGGCTGTCTCTGTTTGGGTTTAGGGTTTGATTACATGTTGTTTCCCTGAGAATCGATCCTGCGAAGTACAGTGAGCAGGTGAAGAGGTGAGTTAAGGAAGGGAGGAAAGTCAGTGGCTTATTGACTTAAAAATTGGTTACCATTATGGCCAACTGGAGGCTATCCTACTGAAGATCCTCCGAGAGACTATATAGAATGTTCTCAGAATTGTCCCTTTGTGGGGAAGTACATATCTGTCCACTGCCATCCTTCAGTCGGTGACAGTTCCCTAGGCCCATTGTGCATGCACCAGGATGGCTGAGGTCAGAGAATGGCTAGGTCATCCTGGGCGCCTTGTGATTCAGTGCTTCCTCTGTGTCAGTCTCTCAGGTGGGCAATGACATGAGACATATGGACAAGCTGAGGCATTTACACTTTACTCAAAGGTACTACGCAGTCACTGAGAGACTTGGAATGAGCGAGTTCCCTACTCACAGCTTTACTGTCTCCTGGGCATCACTAAATTAATGGCCAGGACAACCCATGTTGTGTGAGATGGTTCCAGTTTTGTCTGCCACCATTTAGGTATCAGGAGCTCCTCTTCCTGGCACAGAGACCTCAGGAATACAACACCCCCTCTGTGTCTTATCAGTAGTCACATGCACTGAAGTTAGACACTTCCTGAGTGACAGATCTACTTTATTCAAGACATGCAGATACAGGGAGCAAACCGTACAAAGGGGGACAATCAGGGGCCCACAAAGTCTACCCAGGGTGTGGCCCTGAAGAGATTGATTTCCTTTCATTCATCTCTCTCTTTCTTAATAGGAAAGCTTTCCAAACATCAAATTCTGCTGCTTTTTACCCCCCACAAAGTCTCTTGTGGACATTTCTCCTCCCTTCCCCATCTCTGCCATAGCACAGACTCCCAAGAGACATGTTCTCTTTCTCGCTGAGCCACCAGGGGAAGCCAGAGACCTCTTCAGGCTCTTGTTTCCTGACCTTGCCTGGTACAACTCCTTCCCTGGCAGTCTGAGCAGAAAGTCTTCCAGAATCTGAGTTTTCACTGAGGTTTTTTTTTTTTTTTTTCTTACATTTTCAGCCTTCCATCTGGACCCTAAAAACTTCCCTTGTGCTAAGATCCTGAGGCCATTCTGGCTTCAAGAAAATATTTGCCAAACACCTTCTATGATTTAGGGACCAACAGATGAAGACATCCCTCTTGTTTTCTCAGCAGAAATGAACCCAACACACAGCTCAGTTTAAATCAGTAGATATTTGTGGAGAATCTACTATGTACCAGACACTTTTTTAGAGTCGTGGATAATGTAAGAATGTTTTCAGCTGTGAGTAAAGGAAATCTACCCAGAAGCCAGAGAGAAAGGCATACACTTCAATCTTATAGTTGTTTTTTATAGATCTTAAAAGACCTGGCCAGGGAATAAAGGAGATTGGTAGCATGATGTCTGGCAGAAAAGGAGGGTACTGATGATTCATGACCCTGCAGCACAGAAGTTCTAAAGTGGACGTTATTTGGACATAACAAAACTCCCCCGAATCAGGTACAACTTTCTTCAGGACATATGGGACCATATTAAATTTAATTCACTACTTCTTGAATTTATTTTTCAGTCAGTAATTATTATTAATCATAATAATGATTATTGCCATTAAGTCTTTAAAGAAAATATAATCCATCTAGTTAGGAGTTAAATTTGGTTATGCAGTGGTATGAATTACATGCCTTTCTGTGAAATACAAAGAAACGTGTTCTTAGAATTCTGTGTAAAATCATTTTGGTAAATATACGTGTACAACAACAAAAAAGATTGATCCCTGAAAAGAATCAAGGTTCTTTAATGAAGGAGGAAGTTGTGTTAAATGGGTGTGGAAGTTGGATTGAATGTTGGTAAGATAATCAGTAGAATTGGATAGGTTTTCATGTATGATTGGTTATTCCTTGTAGTTTCCTATCACCTGCAAATATTTATAAGCTTGCCTTTTATTGTTCTTCAAGTAAAGGAAGAGCTGTGATTAATAATTCCAACATCTAAAGTCTTTTCTTGAAGAAGGACTGAAGTTTCTTCTGTTGTATCTGCTGACTCTCCTTTATGGTGTGATCCTTCCTTGTGTGTTTAGTTGGTTTTGTGTGCTTCATCATTTTCTAGATTTCACTAAAAACTTATTTGAGGGAATATTTTTGAAGTCTAAGATAAAGGGGAGCTCCTCCAGAAAGTATTTGCATTTCTTCTGCCAGGGCCTTGGGAAGTTACCAGCCCAATATTAAACTGAGTTCCATGGTTTCATGAAAATTTAGGGCTGCAAACCCAGCCACCAAAGGGGCACAGAACCCTTGCTTGCTCAGGAGTAAGGGTAGTACTGGTTGGAATGAACATCTTATGTGCATTAGATTTGTGACGCTTAAGGTAGGATTAATGTTTAGGGAGTGACCTTGAATTAGGAGCTAAAATTGTAAGGAAAGGTGCAGAGTGACATGGAGGCCTGAGCATAGCAGCAACACTTAAAAGTGTACAATAACCTGATGAAGTAAGATTCAGAGCTATAGGTTTTTGGGAGAAGGGAGGAATAATGTTCTGGAAGCAACACTGAGGAACAAGAAGGACCCCCACTTTTATCTCCTGACACAGTGATACAAGAGGTTGAGAGGGAGAAACCAGTCATCACTTGTGAGGACTGTGGAAACAGTTTTTCTAGGGAGAGAATCAGGCTTACATTAGAGCAGGAAGTGGAGGGAACCTCCAGAGAAGAGGCTGAAGATATAGGGCCTTTTGCTAATGGTGGATTTTGCTTTCTAGAAGGGCAAAACAGGTTCTAGGAGCTGGATAGGGAGAAAGGGACATATAAGATGTGCTCAGTCTTATGAACATCAACATGTAGGAGATGAGAAATGCACTTGAGATTCTCGAGCTGCTTGTGGTAACCAACATAAATAGGCACTGAGGGCTTAATGAGATTAACACTGGTAGACTCAAGAGTCTTGGGGAAGCTGTGAGCACTGAGGGTGAGAAGGTTGTCTGCTTTGTTACTGACCCCCAGTGATGAAGGTGAGGAGAACTGAAGTGATGTAGACTTGGTCCAAGTGCATGGAGGCTCTCTTGAGGTCTCTGTTCTGGAAGCCAGCTATTAGTTACCCTAAGCTTGCAGGAATATCTTAAAGAACGAACACTCTAAGGCACAGGCTTGGGAAAACCTCACTCTGGCTACTAAAAGGGGAAGGGTATTAACATTTAATCTATGTCCACTGTGTGCTAGGCACTGTGCTTCTTATGTTGTGTGATCAAGTTTAATCACCACAGCATCTGTACTTAGTATGAATTATTTTTATTGAATCCATGTTGCAGATGCAAAGATAGATCTCTGATGCTCTTTACCTGGGTTTAATGGCTTACCTTCTAGCATTCTCAGCAGATACTGCACTGAGGAATAAAATTCCAGATTGGTAGGAGGGTAGTGACATCAGAGCACTGGGATTTTGGGGAGACAGGAGACAGTGTAGGTGTTCCCCTTTACCCTCCCCCATCAGCTCCTACAAGACAAATGTTTTTAGGAGAGAAAACACATCCTTATAATGGAGGTGTGAAGACTCTTTTGAGTGTTGTATGCAATAGGCCTGGGGTGTACCAAATGGGACCCTAAAAGGGCAAGTTGAAGAATCTTTGCATCCCATTGTCATGAGAGAATGTTTGTTGTCCTCCAAAGACACAGCATTAAAATGCCCTTCTCTAACACAAGCCGGTCTTAAACTGAACATTTCTCAAAAATACACAATTGGGAATTTTCCTGTTGGGGCTGTTATCTTCAACTGCATCAAGTCATGAGGGGCACCTGGGTTGCTCAGTGGGTTAAAGCCTCTGCCTTCGGCTCAGGTCATGATCCCAGAGTCCTGGGATCGAGCCCCGCATCGGGCTCTCTGCTTGGCAGGGAGCCTGCTTCCTCCTTTCTCTCTCTGCCTGCCTCTCTGCCTACTTGTGATCTCTGTCTGTCAAATAAATAAATAAAATCTTAAAAAAAAAAAAGACATGAAAACTTGGCAGCTTGAAAAATGTTTATACTCCTTTAAATATCTTCCATGGACAGCACAGGGAAATGACTGAAGGAAGAGATAGCATGGCACAGGGCACATTGATCATTCATGGTTTTCTGAACATCTCTCATTGGAGAAATAATCCATTATCATGTGACATTTGGGGGAAGGTTCTCAAGAGGGGACCTGTCTGTCCATTTGGAAACCCAGTGAATCACCAGCATGTTTTGCAGTTGAGAGATCAAAAGCTTTATGTGTAATAATATGCAGGTGATCTGGATAAGATTTATAATTTTTTTAATTTCACAATTTCATTTCCAATGCTGGATTTATTTGGCATTCCCATGAGATATATTTTCCTTCTCATGGTAACAGCACAATGATTTTAGCCTAAATACTTATTTAACTTAAATAATTTGCTTATGTAGAGGGATCCATGAAATGCAAATAAGCATGTTCCTAATTTTCATGTTTCCTGATCACCTTACAGTGCTACATATGGTTGCAAACTGCAAAGCCTTTAACCCAAAAAAACCCAGGCAGGTTTTCAAAGACCAGTGTACCAAAGCAAGTGTAGGTTAAGCAGGACAGGGGAATCATAACTTAAAAGAGTTCTTGAGCGCCTGAAATGGAGAGAAGGGAAGATTATAGCCAAGGACTGCATCTCTGTCTTTCTCTTTCCACAGCATCATGCATAGTGATACAAACCAAGTTAGAAAGCTCATAGAGCAACACTGCTCAGAATCCAGCCACCTCATTCCCACCAGCTTCTCTGGGCAGGAGGCCGCCTAAGATGCCTTCTCTCTTTTCTTTCCAGCACGAGTACATGTAATACTTATATTTGTATTTGTATCTATACACGGATCCATTCAATCATCCAGGCATATTTACAGGAATAGTACACATTGGGCAGATAAGCCGCGCGCGTGCACGCGTGCGTGCGTGTGTGTGTGTGTGAGAGAGAGAGAGAGAGAGAGAGAAAGTGTGTGTGTGAGTATACCACCCACCGCATCCCGCTCAGGCATTGCGCTTTGTCTTGCCTTCGGCCACTCACCCCTAGAGCAGTGATTTTAGGAAAGACACCTGCTGGTGTGTCCGCTTCCCACCCTGCATTCGTTCCATGTGAGCACGGAGCCGGCAGGGTCAGGGATTTGGGGAAGCCCAGCTTCTCGCAGTATCTGGGTGGCACTGCGCGAGATGGGGGTGACGGGTGGAGAGCTGGGGGGGGGGGCAGTCAGAGGCTAGCGGACGACTACGCCCTCCTCTACCGCGGTGGAGTGGCCGCGCCAGCCTTGGGTAAGGCGTCGCCCCAGTCGGCTTCTCGGAGACGCCGAACCCTGCTGCTTTGCAATGGGGAAGCCCGATTTGGGAGTCTCCAGCACGCCAGTGGTACTGAGTATACAAGTAAAATTCCCGTGCTTCCCTCTCCTTTTAAAATATTCAGTAGTTTCCCCTAAAAGAGCCCCTTCCAGTGTCTGCCTGTGGATCCGGCTATCTGGGATCGGGCTGTCTGGTCCCACCTGGCATTAGGGAGACCTCAGGCGCCCAGCAAAGTTTGCTTTTGCTGCGCCCCAAGTTTCCAGTCGACTTGTATGCCCGTGCGGAGGTGGAGGGTGAAGGAACTGGTCAACTTAGCCCTGCCAAATGGCTCTCTGGAAGACGAGTTGAGGTTAACAGTCAGTCCCAGGCCCAGAAATAGGGGGCAAACCCTCCCTCCCCTGGCAGCAGCTAGGTCCCGCACTCAGAATTCCTTGGTGTCTTGGGGGACCAGACTAGGGGCGCCGCCCCCAGTACACCACTCAGAGTCACGCTTTACCCTCGCTGCAAACTCTCGGAGCCATGACTCCTCCGAAAGTACTTGCCACTTGGGGGTGGCTCCGCCCCTCCCCCCATGCCCCCGGTTCCACGCTGCAGCAAGACCTTAGCACCCCGACTTCCCGGAGCCAGTCAGCCCGCCCCGCACCGAGTCGTGCGCCGCTCCCGCCTCCCCTGTGCGCGGTGACTCCCTCCCTGCGCACCGCTAGTACTCTCGCCACGCCGCCGCCCGGCACTGCAGCACCGAGGGGAGGAGGCGCAGGCGGAGGAGGGGGAGGAGGACCGCAGCGTGCAAGCCCGGAGCCACTTTCCCGCCCCTCCTTTCGTCGCTGACACGCTCGGAGGAGTCACCACTCCGCGCGCTGCAGGCGAGAGTGGCAGACGGAGGCGGCCCCAGGGAGCGAGCTCGAGCGACGCCCGCGAGGCAGCAGCTGCAGCGCTGACACCACCTAGAGCAGGGGGTCCCAGGCGGCCAGAGCGGTGAGTGAGGGACCCCGGCAGCGGTGGCAGGTTTTCCAGCCGCCGCCTAATTTCCCTTCCGGACCCGGGAGCCGGGTGCTGCAGCGTGGGGAACTTTTTGCTGCCTTGTAAAAGCGCAACTTTGCCCCGCGTGCCCCTGAGGAAACGGTTGCAGGTGCCTGGTGCTGCCCGGGCGGGTGCTTTTTTGCTGGGGCGGGACGGGGGAATTCAGGGTAAAGCAGATGAAGTGACTCTCGGATGCCCAGGGTAGGTCGGGGAGCCGGGCGCACTTTAGCCCGGATTCCCGGGGGACGCTGGAGGGCGGCAGCCGGGATTCGAAAGCCGCGCCCGCCTTCCGTGGGGACCTCCACAATACTTTGCTTACGTGGATGGACGGGGAGGGTGAGGTTGAATCAAAACAAGCAGCTCCGAGCCCCAGCCAGGCGTCCCACCTGTACTCCGACCCCAGCTTTGGGCTCAACTTTCCGGCGGGGATCCCTCTGCAGACCTGCGGGTGGCGGGAGAGCAGAGGCAGCCAGCCGCATTGGGCGCTGTGCAAGCCTGAAAGAAGCCCCGGGGCTTAAAAAACTATGCCACGGATGTCCCCGAAGCCCCCGTCTAGTGTCTGCGCGAGAACCGGAGAGGGATGGAGAACAGGGAATCCCGCGGGGCTGTGGCTGTTTGTAAGTGCCGCACTTCACTACATACACGACGCCTTTATTCAGCAAAACCTACTGAGCGCCCACTGTGCTCCAAGTGCGGCGAAATAGACGGAATGGCGTGAGGCTCAGGGCGGGAGAGGGGCTATGACCCATAAACGAGCTACCTGGGTCATTTCAGGTGGCGGTGAGAGCTGTGGCGGCGATCACTCAATACACTTGACCCTTTCAATGATCAGACTCTTTCCCTTCCGCCTGGGTTCTAGAACTGGGAACACTTTTCTCCAGCTTGTCGCGGGGACCCTCCCCAGAGCTGGGCCCATGAAGACTGCAGAATATGGAGATGAACTTGTGGGGCAGCGGGCACCCCGCGGCAGATGCACAAAACCCAGGGCCTTTCTGTGGGCGTGCGGGGACCTTAGGCGCCGGGCGCGCGGGGGTGGAGGGGGTGGGGCTGAGTCACAGTGGCAGGAGGGGCCGCCTGGACGGCTAGAGTCGGCGGTTGTGGGGGGGGGCGCTCACGTCACCCGCTGCGTGTGCTAGTGATGCAAATGCAGACCCGCGAGGGGCAGGCGCGGGTGGGGGCTGGAGGGGAGGTGGCGGAGTCTTGATCTGGAAGAGCGCGCGTGTGCGTCAAAGTCTCTCGGGTGATGGATGCCCCGCAGCGCACCCCGCGCAGACAGCGCGCACCGGGCGGGGCTGCAAGGCGACTGTTGGGGGTTGGGGGTGCGCTGCGGCCCCGGCGGCGAGGAAGGCCCAGCAGGGCTGGGTCTGCGGGCCGGCCCGCAGCTCCGCAGTGCGCCACAGTGCCGGGAAGGCGCCGCAGCGACTAGGCTCTCTCCCGGGATCGAAAGATGGGGCGTCTTTTAAGGCGCCGCAGCGGGAATGCCCTGATGGCTTCCTCTCTCAGCAGACTGCCTTCCTAAATATTTAGTTGCTTGATAGCAGGAGCAAGTTGTTTCAGTTTAGCCATAATTCTGGAAGAGCATTTGGCATTCATCACTTTGGCGTTCACGCGTTTTCTGGGGCAAGTTCCGAAAGGCCTCGTGCTGGTGGCAGGTTTTCATGTGAAAGCTTTGACGTTGAGGTTCATGAGATGCCATAATGCTCATCCACCCCTTCACCATTCTTCAGGTTTGTCAGGACACCTGGCCTCTAAGTGGGGCTTGAGAATGGCTTTCAATATAGTGTGCGGCATTTCTCCTTTAGGACAGAAAAATGTGTGTTAAAAGCATTCCCCGGGGGAAAATAAAAAGCCCAATCTATGTTTCATTTTATTTATTATTATTTTTTAAAAAGACCCCACTTCTGGAAGCCTCCTGACAAAGGTTTTTCTACTGGCTTTGCTGAATGACTCCAGATTTGCAGGATATATGGCAAAAGGATTGAAAGGGGGGAGGTGGAGGGGAGGAAGGAAGGTAAAAAGGAAGGCAGTCATCAAAGAGCCCAGAGACAAAGATCCTAGTCCTGGCTTTTCCAAGCGTTATGTTATAATCACTTCTGACAAGTGATTTATCCTCTTGGGTTCATCCTCCACATTTGAGAAGTCTGAAAAATAGCTCAGACTAGCTCTTACTACAAAGTTGTTTTGAGGATAGAAGATGATGGTCTCAGCTTTGTGCCTACAAATTCTCTATGAATGGAAAATATGAAACAGTCCCTTTAAGGGAAAAGGAAAACAATTTTATCTTTTAGAAAATTCTGGAGACATTCACCAGTGCTGTTCTTTTAATGAAATTTAGCTTTCAATGTCAGCAAATGCAGACAATAGACTTTTCCTAACAGTCTTATATAAAATCAGATGCCATTAGCTGCTGTCTGGAGAAGGGGTGGGGGAAGCTCTGGATTACATCTGAGTGTTTTGGGTGATGTAGTAGAGAAGGCAGATTTATTTTTCATGACCTGATGACAGTCAGACTAGCTTCTCTGGTGTGAGCAGCAGATTAGCCTAAGAGCTTTTAAGTAAAAATTCTACTCATTATTAATCCAGTCATATTCCTTAAGTGTGGAAGGTGCCTCAGAAAACAGGATGCAGTTTCCACCCTTAAAGAGATGACCACAAAGGGTATCATAATGTGCAATGTATCACGTGACCACAAGTCTCAGAAAATCCATTTCCTATAATTAAGGATATTATCTCTTACTCTAATGTTGATAATACAGTTCATGAATAAAAACATCTGATTTGTCAAAATGCCTTCCTAACTACTCACAGTGTTGTTATTCATGTTATTCATACATAATGCGGCATATCTATGAATGGTTAAAGTTAAGATGCCCTATTTAGCCAGTGCGGCTGTACCAAGGGAAAACCCATGATTCACCAGTGCTTCTTGGTTCCATGTTGCTTTGGATTTTGTCTGTCCCATGGTTTACAACGTGTATATCATTGTCCATTTATCACAAACTCATTGTTTAGGTTAAGTCTGTCAGTAAACCTGAGAGGCAGCCCCCTGTTTGTGTGTGGTTTCCGTACAACACTGCTGAATTGTTTTTGTTTTTACTTTGATTTTTCCATTCCAGCCCTATTGAGCAGCCAGTGTAAAATGTTGCAGTGAATTGAATTTGGAGCTTCTTTCTTTATTTGGTACAGCCGAAATAATAATGGGGGGTCAAATTACTATTTTAATTCTTGCTGGAAATATGTCTTAAAGGTGTATAAACACACTTTATTTTTATCACAAACAGCCCTTGTAATTAGGGACACTTGCTACTAGTTGCATATTATCATAGCTTCCCCTGTTGGGAAGAACTGAACAAAAAGAAATAAATGGAGAAAGATCCGTGCATTGGGTAGTTTGGTACTTTTCTGGTTCTGATATTCTTTCCCTTCGTGAAATACAGAAATACATGATGAGTTATATTTTATTTTATTTTTTAAAATTTTAATTCCAGTATAGTTAATACAGGCTGTTATGTTAGTTTCAAGTGAAGTATATAGTGATTCAACAGTTCTGTACGTTACTCAGTGCTCATCATGATCAGTGAACTCTTAATCCCCTTCAACTATTTTACCCATCCCTCTGCCCACCTCTCTTCTGGTAACCACCAATTTGTTCTGCAAATTCAAGAGCCTGCTTTTTGTTTATCTCTCATTTTTTCTTTGTTCATTTGTTTGTTTCTTAAATTCTACACATAAGTGAAATCACAAAACATTTGTCTTTCTCTGACTGACTTACTTCACTTAGCACAATACCCTCTAATTCCATCCATATTGCAAATGGCGAGATTTCATTCTTTTTTTTATGGTTGAATAATATTCCATTGTGTGTATACCACACCTTTCTTTATCCCTTGATGAGTTATATTTTAAATTTGAACTTTACTTGTAAGTAGAATATAAGAAGTGTTTTTGTTAACTCACATTGCGATTTTACATGGAACTGTGGGCTCTGTTTTTGTAGAATAATTGATCTGCTAGATTTTGTATTATGCCATTATGATTATGGATTAAAACATTTTTAAAAAAGATTTTATTTATTCATTTCACAGAGAGATCACAAGTAGGCAGAGAGGCAGGCAGAGAGAGGGAGAGAGAGAGAGGAGGAAGCAGGCTCCCCGCCGAGCAGAGAGCCCGACGTGGGACTCGATCCCAGGACCCTGAGATCGTGACCTGAGCCGAAGGAAGCGGCTTAACCCACTGAGCCACCCAGGCGCCCTGGATTAAAACATTTTTAAAAGACCAAGATTGAAAAATAATCTCAGGTTTACTAATCTCAGTCAAGCAGATACTCAGATGAATTTAACATGACAAGTTTTATTTTATTTTATTTAAAGATTTTGTTTTTAAATCATCTCTATACCCAATGTGAGGCCCAAATTTACAACCCCAAGATCAAGAGTTGTACACTCTACCAACTGAGACAGACAGGTGCCCCTAACATGACAAATTTTAAATACTTTCTCTTGAGCCCCCAATGCATACCATGGCTGCTATATCATTTCCTGTGGACAGGATGTCCTGCAGATGATTAATACTGGAAAGTAAGAACTCTATTAATGGGCTTTAGTCTCCTTATAGCACTTGGGCCCTCTTACAACTCAAGAGCACAATGAAAATTATGACTGATTAGACCAAGTGCTTTTTCTTATTATTTGCTACTCTGAAAATCCTGTGGATTAGACTCTGTGTATAGCTGAAGAGACCTATGATTCTCAGTAGTCCTGTGTATCATACTTTCCTGGGGAGCTGATTCAAATGGAGATGTCTGAACTTCATCCTAGATATTCTAAGTAATTCTATGCGTGGGCCCAGAATATACTGTTTACCAGGATCTGCCAAGTGGGTTATATGTCTTCAATAGGGGTCTACCCTTGCAGGAGTGCTTGAACTAGTACTTGACAGGGTAGCAGCATGACAGGGCTTTGTAGGCTGTGTTGTTCTCTTCGATGTTTATTGAATCTCTGCTTGAAGCTCTCAGGGAAATCACCTTCCAGCTGGAAAGACAGACTTCAAGAGGACCCAGTTCTGTGGTAGGAGTCAGAGGCAGAGTTGAGTGAGAGGGGTGGTTGGGAAGAACCCTGTGGAGACAGTTAGGTAGATGGTATCACAGAAGGGAAGGCCCAGAGAGAAGGAGCAACATTTGTGGCAGATTGCTCTGGTGCCAGAACCTTAGCTTGGCCTTCACGGTCCTGGATGGCTTGGCCCCTGCTCACTTCTGTAACTTCACTTTGCTTAACCTCCAAACCTCTCCCGTCCTAGCAACCTTCAAACATCAGCACAGTCCTGCTACAGCAGCCTTATCACGTGCTCTACCCTACCTTCACCATGTTAACTCCTGATGTTCTTTAGACTTCCATCATCTTTCCTTTCTGGGACAGCTTCCCAACCCTCTTGGGAGATGAAAATTCTTTATTCTCTTACAGTGTTCTTTTCTTTATAAATAAGGTAGTTGGAAAAAAACAGGATACTCAGTAACTTTGAATGCAGATTAATAAAACTTCTCTTAATCTAAGTGTGTCTCAAATATTGCATGGGTCATAGTTACAGTAAAATGTTATTTGTTGTTTATATGACATTTAAATTTATCTGGGCATCCTATGTTCTTATTTGCTGAATCTGGCAACTCTGTTTATAAAACTTGTTTATTTTACTGTTTCCTCTTTTGAAAAAGTGAGATTGTTTCATTAAAGCCTGTCTCTCATGGCTGAACTACAAACTCCATGTGGCCAAGGACAGAATTAGAGATAGGTTGTTGTTTGGTCTTGCTGTTTATCCCTAGTGTCTAAAACAGAATCTGAAGCATCATAAGAGCTCAGTAAATTTTATCAGATGAATTAATGAGCTGCTTGAGAAAAATGGTATAACCATAGACAAATTTCTTTCTTTCTTTTTTTTTTTTTTAAAAAGATTTTATTTGTTTATTTGACAGAGATCACAAGTAGGCAGAGAGGCAGGCAGAGAGAGGGGGGGAAGCAGGCTCCCCGCCGAGCAGAGAGCTCTATGGGGGCTCCATTCCAGGACCCTGAGATCATGACCTGAGTGGAAGGCAGAGGCTTTAACCCACTGAGCCACCCAGGCACCCCCAAGTTTCTTAATCTCTTTGAGCCTTAATTTCTTCAGCTGTCAGAAGAGGATTTTTATGTCTACTTTCTAGGACTGTGTATAAAGGGTAAATGGAGAAAACATACATAAAGCTGCTAGTGTGTTGCTTTGCAGGCATTGTACTGTAAAAGATGTCTTTTCTCTTCAATCAGTATTTGTTTTGTAACATGACAGGGTTCTTTCTTAATGTGGGAAACCCTGCTTCCTTTTTATTATAATGCAATCCTCTAAGTAGTCAAATGTTTCCTGAATATTTACCTAATGCAAGGTACTCTGGAGACTGAGCTGTGCAATTCCTAAGGTCCTATTCTCAAGGAGCTCCCATCTGTGGAATGTTAACACTGAGGGCTTGCTTCATGGGCGCCATGGGGGTCTCATGGTTAGAAAGCCCCTGTGTATGGTTGATACTCTGCCATCACCTCTTGAAACTTTTTGAACAAGGGGCCCCATGTTTTCCTTTTGTCAGTTAGTAGCTAATCCTGGGAACCTATGTGTATTTGTACATACCTATGCATGTGGATCATGCAGACTTTATCATGACCCTGGGCCTCTCATTACTCAGAGAACTTGTGATTTTTTTTCCCCCTTGTTATATGGTTTGTAATTGACTGAACCAAAATCAGTGTCTTTACTGGTATATCACGACGGTCTTCACCTGATTACAACCATCCAGTGTGGTCCAAATCTTTGAATGAGCATCAAAAACTTTTAAACAGCTAGCTTTAGGGGGCCCTTGGGTGGCTCAGTGGGTTAAAGCCTCTGCCTTCGGCTCAGGTCATGATCCCAGGGTCCTGGGATCGAGACCTGCATCGGGCTCTCTGCTTAGCAGGGAGCCTTCTCCCTCCTCTCTCTCTCTCTGTCTGCCTCTCTGCCTACTTGTGATCTGTCTGTCAAATAAATAAATAAAATCTTAAAAAAAAGAAAAGAAAGAACTAGCTTTAGGTCTCCCATCCTTGGGTCATTTCCATGGACCTTCCCTCCCTGTCACCATTCTTGCAGTTGCTGAGAGACCACAGCTTCAGTTTCTAGGTCTGCCTTCGTAGGAATGCCAGGAACACCGGCAATGTATTTTAGACTCTGTCCCCTCCAGTATTCAGGTTTCTAAATCTGTGGATCCACACAAGATAAATAGTCATCTTGGGGTGTTGAAATTGTTCTAAGAGAAATATCTGAAATGTTTGTTCTTTGCTTTAAATTACCCAGCTGAGTCACACAGCTCAGGAGCCTCTGCACAGGGAACAACCAAGCGTTTTAGCAATGGGTAGAGAAGGTGACCCACTTTGTCATTTCCAGCTCTGACTGGCTTGTTTTAAAATATACTCATTGTAATATTACTCTCTGGTAGTGCTAAGTACACCATTTTTTCTTTTTTTAATTTTTGTGCTTCTGTATGTTTGTATTGAAGAAGCGACATTCTAGTATTTCCATTGGGACATTCTCATGTTTGCCTTCACACTAGTATTATTTTCAACATGTGACACCATGCTCCAGTTAATGCACATTAAACAAATTATGAGCTGCATTCAACATGAAAGTAATTTAAGTATAAGGGTAATTATTTTTTGAAGTATCCCGTTATATGTGCAGCCAGGGTTTCCTTTTAGCCACGTCAGTGTGGAGGTAGACATACAGGTCCAAACTGGCATCCACAGTCATTCCCCTGGTTTTATTCCTTCCACAGCTGCGGATTCCCCGTCTGCTGCAGGAGTCTTACTACTTCTTTGAGCTCTCAGGGATAATGCCTGTGGTCCTTGCCTCTGTTTCCCCTGCAGCAGCATCCCATTGCCCAGGATGCCTGGCTCCAGGATTATTGAACCTCCTGATGCTACCAAGTGCTCCTAATGTCCCTGGAGAGTGTAGAGGATGTGCAAATATATTGTGCTGGTGAGAAACATTGCAGGTGACACCACGTCCTGTATTCACAATCCATTTTCCCTTCTGACTCCAACCCATTGTCCTAAGACCATAAATTATGGGTCTTAGATGGTCTTCTGCTTGGACTAAGTGCTTTAATGGGAGATGTCTTAGTCCTTCCCTTCCAGACATGCTCAGAAGTACCAGAATATTAAGACAAATCATGAGAATTTTGCACAGGATGTTCTGTGCATATTATTTGTGGTAGTGAAAAATTGGAAACAATCTGAATGTCCTTCAGAGGGTGATCAGATCAAATATGGTTTATCTAAATAATGAAATACTGCACAACCATTGAAAAGAACGATTTCCATGTACTAACATGGAAATATTTGAAGATAAGTTATGAATTAAAAAATACAGCAATTTATTGACCAGAATATGTCATATGTCTCTATTAAAAAATTAAAGTACATCAAAAAGCCTAGAAAGACAAAGACCAAACTATTATCTTTTGGGGATAAAAGGGAGAGGACCTGATACTTCTCACTTCATATATTTCTGAAGTATTTGAGTTTTTAACAATAATTACATGTTACTTTTATAATTAAGGCATTAGTAGAATTAGTAAAAATTAATTTCAAGTTGCCCTTGTAATGATGTTTCTCAAATATGTCCAGATATTAATGTTTTAGTGGCTAAAATTCAGTGTCAGTTTTTCCCATGGATATTTTTTTAGTTCATAGTACAGGAAGGTAATTGAGGTTGTGAGAACATAAATTATTTTGGTGCTCAATAAAGCTGTTTTCATTTTGAATGAAAAAGGGGAACTCACCTATAAACATCCAATACAGTGGACCCTGAGAGGAGCTGTGCATTGCTGACTTAGGTCATTAAAGTCGAGGACCTCTCTTCCATCTTCCACCTGTGTTCTCAATAAATCTTGTGTGTCCAGTGGCTGTCAAAAGCCTGTATTTCTCCTCAGAATGTTTTGCTTTTAGGAACATTTTTCATCCTATGGCTGTGTACTTGATGGGATGGGAGGTGGACGATTTTTATCTTCTCTTCCATGGGTCTGGAATGTTCTCCCTCCCACCACTTACCCTACCCCGACTCTCAACATATACCCACTCATGGAAAAGACTCCGACTTGCCTCAAGCCTCAGCTTAAAACTTCACACCTCTTCCTGGTAATTTGGGCCCCTTTCTTTGTTTCTCCCTTGTAGCCACCACCATCATAGTGCTTTTCACACTTTGTCATTGTGACTCTCTACATGATTTCCCACTGAATTCTGAGTCCCTTGAACTTAAGGGAAGAGGCCAAGTCACTGAGATCTTTGTAACTCCAGGTTCTTGACACATAGAACACATTTTAAATATTTATTAAGCCTTTTTAAGTGAAGTATAATATGCGGAGACCAAAATGTGCATATTAAAAGGATATAGCTAAACTGATTTTCACAAACAGAGCACATCTCTTTAGCCAACACCCAGATCTTGACAGGGGTGATTCCCGGCACTCTAGCAGTACCTTGCATGTCTCTTCCAGACGTAACCTCCTTCTGGAGGTGCCTAACAGTTCTCCCTGTCGTGCTCAGATGCCCATTGTCTGGGAAACTGCTTGGCAGAGCCTTATCACTGCTGATGGACTTGAGAATGTCATGACTGTGCCCAGAGAGGATGCTGTCTCCGGATGGCCAAACTCTCAGTCCGCCAGATGCCAGAGGCAGGGAAAGCAGTCCTAATTTGTTCTCTACTCTCCTTGGTTCCACCTGTGACCTGAGTCTAAGTCCCTCATGAGCAATTCTGTCATTTGACCTCCACTTCTATCAGGTTGGATACATTCACTTCTGTTTCTGATTTGCTAATATTTCTTATGAATGTGTGCAGAATTTCATCCAGTGCTTTTAAGTCTGGATGAAATTATAAGATTTCATATCAGATTGTAATGAATGTAAGATTTATTACAAAATGATTTCTTTTTATAGATAAATGCTCCAGAGTTTCCATTTCTTCTTATATCCATTTTGGTAAACAGTGTTTAAAAAAAAAAAAAAGAAAGAAATTTGTCAATTTTATTTAGATTATCAAGTTTATTGCATAGTTATTTAAGATCACTGGTTTGTTTGTATTTTATGAACTCTTGTGATTCTTATATCTAATTGTATTTCTTCATTGCTTTGGATACTTCAGTCAATTTTTTTGTATAGATTCTAGAGACTTCAGAGTCATGTGGCATTATCTGTAGATCATTAAAAATGTATGTGAATTATTTAAAATGCATTCCTATCTCATTGGAACATGGAATCATTGCCTGTGGTTATTTGCAAGTATTTAAGCCCACGATTTCCTTTATTTACCATTAATCAGCTCTGAAAATATCAGAACATTAGTAACTAGATAGAATGACAGATACATTTAATCAATTTTACAAATATCTGTATGATAGAAGCCAGGTTTACAAAAGATTCCAATTTCTTTAAAAGCAAAGTTGTTGATAAAAATTAACTACTCATAGGCGTGCTATGATCTAGTGGTTGTTTAGTGTATACATGTTTATAATCTGAACAGACAAATGAACCATGATTTGAATTTTCATGACAAGGGTTTTATTTGGTGAAAACCATGAACCATATTCAATTCTTACTACTCTTTGCCTGCCTTTACAGTCTGTCAGACTGTGGTAAACTTTGCAGATTCTATTCCTTAGTGATTGTAGAGGAGCAAGCTCATGAAATTCACACTGGCATGGTTTGTTGGAGAACTCTTCCATATCCCAGCAACTCATTATAGCTAGTGACTCAGCGTTGCATATTTTTTATAGTGCTGCTTAGCTTCTACCTTTTCCTTGGATCCCACCATTCCTTCTTTTTCCCAATATCCATCCATTCCCTGTCCAACATCATGAATTTCTTTTTTTAAAATTTAAATTCAATTAGCCAAGTTATAGTACATCATGAGTTTTTGATATAATGCTCAGTGAATTTGTTATTGATTTTTCTATCCCTCCTTTAACTGTACTTGCCTTCCTTATGCTGGGGTGGGGTGGTTTGGGGGGAGAGGAAATCTCATTTGATACATCTAATATTTACTGCTACATCATAGTGCCTAACTGGTTGCTCTAAAATTTAGTGACCTAAAGCAATTTCTTTTTGCCCATGCATCTCTGGACTGGCAGAATTTTTAATTTATATTGACCTTTGCTAGGTTTTCTCTGAATTACAGGGTAGGGTCATGTCTTTAATTCTACTTGGAATAATTGGCTACCCAGTTTATATTTTTTGCCTGGAGATGACAGAACTACAGGAAAGGTGAGTGGAAACATGTGATGCCTCTTAAGCCTCGGCTCAGGGCCCATGCATGTCACTTCAGCCCATGTTCCACTGACCAAAGACATAATGCATAGGGCAGTTCCACACAACAGAGTGTTGTCTCACACACTGTACAACGTTCCCGTGTCCCATCAGACATCCATTTAAGTAAAAATTTCATTTCTAATAATTCAAGTCGAGAACTTTTTCTGTATTTTCTGTATTTCTATAAAATACAAGTAATTTTTTGCATAGTTTTTATATATATTTTCTTTGGGCGAAACTACTTATCAATCAATCAAGGGAAGGCTATCCTTTGTTTTATTCAAAATCTTACCAAGAGTTAGTTGCTCATCATTTCCAACAATCATGTCACCAGCAGTAGCACACACCAATTGTGGTATTTAAGTTGCTAATAAGCACACCTCTGTTTGTCTCCTTGGTTTTTGTTTTATTTATGGTGATTATACACTTAGAAGCAAGCATTCCATGTCTTCATTTTGTATTTTAGAGTTGTTACACTAGAACATTTACATATTTAAAAACATATTTTGTTATTTTTTTCTATTTCTCCTTGACACTTTATGTATGCAGGTGGGATATTTTATTTATAAAAATTATATAATAAGGCATTGCAAAATGTACTTTATTACTAGATGTTGTTGGATTGCTCTAAATTCTGTACATTTTAATACCACATGTAGTAAGCCGACTTATATTTGGGGATGAGAAGGTATAAGTCGTAATGCAGGGAGGGCTCTTCCATTTTGGCATTTTCTCTGAAGGGAGCATGCTCTTTCTATGGAAGACTGCCACATTACTCTCTCTGTAGTATAGGGATAGGGGTGATGTAGGAGCTGGACTTGTTTATAGAAATGGTATGTCTGTAGAAAATATACAAGCTTTTATCATAATTCTTCTTCCAAGCCTCACCCAAAATGCAAGCAGTGGGAAGACTTGAGTTGTGAAGGCATGAATTTTTACTGTCTGCTCTAATCTTGATTAGTAATGGTTATGGATGGGGAAAGCTTATAGGAATGAAGAAAAAGACATTTTCAAAGATGGCTGCTCTAACAACTGCGAGAGATGCCCAGTAGGAGTCTGGTGGTTTCTTTCTAACCCTGCTTTCCAAATAACAATTTCTTGTTATTCTCTGAGGTTACTGCTAGACAATGTTTCCTATGGGATTCCCTTGCCTGTCTTCTGTGTTTGAGGTGGGAGCCATCTCAACTGCTTCCACAAGAGACTGACAAAACAGGGAATGAAAGGTAGTTGACCTGTCTTGGTCTGTAGTTCAAAGATAAGAATATTTTTCTTATCAACAGAAATTGATGTAAGGGTAATTCAAAAGGGAGACATTTAAGGAGTGACCTGGGACTGAAAATGTATCCAGTTAGTGTGCCTTTTAATCTAAAGTGAGAGTATTGATAAGGGCATCACACGCTATCTATGGTGTGCAGAGGACACTGTTACTAGGGCAGAGTTCCAAACATTCATTACTCTGAACCTGAATATGTAATGATCATGCCTGCCTTTTGGAATACAGATGTGTGTGCACAAGAGGGCTTGATTATATTCAAAGGCGGTGAATAATAAAAAAAAAAAAATCCTAACCCCTAAAGGTTAAGATCCACTTCCCAGCAAGCCTGAGGAGAAAAGCCAGTGATTAATATAATTGAATGTGAGACATGAATACAGGCCATCTTATACTTTCAGCTTTATTTAACATCAGGAGAATGATACAATTCTTCTTTAAGGGTGACACCAGTGGAACACACTGGCTGCGGAAGATTTGGAGTCATTTGAGCTCTGCCTACATTATACACTGACAAGACCTGAGCCAAAGTTAAAGGGATATTTTGCAATAGACAACTAATTCATTTACTCCCAAGTTTTTTACATTATCTACACCCTTATTATTACCATATTACACACCTGCTATGTTGATGTCCACATCAGAAATTTAGTGTAACATCATATTGCATTTAATAAAGCTCCTAAAAAATAAAAAAAATAGATTTCCTAAGTAAAGATAGAAAATAAGAGTTCATACTCTGTCTGATCGTTGGCTTAGAAATTTTTTTCACTGAGTAAATGGTTTTGAATTAGGGTAACACAAAATTTTAAAAAATCATATGATGTACTGTCTTTGCCTAAAGTTAAAAAGTGCAATGAACCTGAGCTCTGGGAGCTCCCAGTGATGCTTTAGAAGTTACTTCTGCACCTCCTCCTGGCCATATTAGTGCTTCCTTTGCTGGTATGTATGTTTTTGTTGGGCTACTGTGTGTGTGTATGTCTTGTCTGCATGTCCTCCGCTGGTAGTGATGGGTTGTGGTTGTGACATCTTCACTCAGGAAGTCGTGACAATGTTAAGTGCTTCTCAGGGTTTTCTGATTGCATGGTGCTTTTCTGCTTGGAGGGGTTTCCTCTTTCCCTTGAAGGATAACTAACCATTGATTTTTTTTGGTATGGCTGACATATGACAACACAAAACTCTTTGATAACAGTTTTTACTGCCCGTGACTGACAGCATTGGGAATCAGGATGCCTAGCTTCTGAGTGTAACAGCTTCTCAGGTGAGCGCCTACACATGCCCTCAGCCTGAAGGCCATTTGGCTTTACAGTCATGAGGGTTCATCCTACCTTCTAGTCATGGTGAAGGGATTTAGGATGATCTTGTCTGATTAGATCAGATTTTCCTTCTTTTCACCAAGCTGAGTTTTTCATTCAACATTCCAAACTGAATTCTAAGGACTAGTATGTGTCTGTGTCTGTATATTACTTAGGCTAATCACTCTCTTATGTCTCAGAAGAGATGAAATTAGGAGTTGATGGCCAGATCTGAGTTTTCACTCTTAAGTCGAATTTGGTAAATGTGGCAAAAGCCTCTGCATGTAGAGCCCTGTTAGCAAAATGAGCAAGCTATTTTATTTGTGAAATGCTCAGAGAATAGTTATAATGTTGATGGACTGTAAAATTAGCAAATAGTTATTAAATTTGTTAAGTATTAGGATTATAAGAAAAGAAGGAACTTTAGATGAATCACAACATGTATTATTTGGTCCTTACTTGTATAAAGCCACATTTTAACTCAGCTGAGGTTCAAGGTTGGCTGTTCATTTACTTGTTTATTAGCTCAAAAACTATACATATGTTAAATGAAAAAATACAGCTTCCCTGTATGTGAAGAAAACTAACATCCAAACTACAGTTAATCCAATATAGCAGTAGTTACCATTCTAAATGGATACTTTTTCCTATGAGAGCATAAAAAGTAGCAGAATGTATCTTAAGGATTTAAAGTTTCAATGCTCAAGATGGTTCTTACCTTTTCTTTTCTTCTTAATAGGACATAGGAGAAAGACTTGAATAAATAACTGAAATGTTTTCAAATGAAATCAAAATTTCAATTCCATTTCAGTTAACAAATTGATCATCTTCTTTGTGCAAGGGATAGGCTGTGATCACTAGGGAAAATGAGCTGGGTAGGATTCAGCCTGTGATCTCAAGCACACAGACTTGTGAGGGAGGGCTCAGATGGGTTATATAGAAATTTTGTTGAACAAAGAGCAGGCGTTTGGTATAAGCAGTCCAAACCCCTGCAGTGGTTTGAACATGGCACAGGAACATTTCCTTAGGGGCTTCTCAATCCCAGCACTATTGATGTTTGGCCCAGATAATTCTTTGTCGCAGGGGGTTGTGCTGTGCATTGTAGGAGTTGGCCGCATCCATGACTGATACCCACCAGATACCAGTAGTATTTTCCCCTCCAGTCATCACATTCAAAAATGTCCCTGAACATTACCAAATATCTCTGGGTAGTAGAGAGTGTGCAAGATTGCCCCCAGCTGAGAACTGCTGACTTGAAGTATAAAGAGAAACTTCAGAAGCAATCGCTTTTGAGGTGAGCCTTAAAGAGCAGTTGGGATTTTTTTTCAGGCAGGGAGGGAGATGCAGGATATTTGAGGCAGAGATGGAGTAAGTCTAGGAAAGTGCAAGTTATCCTGCTGATGGGGTGAGAAGCAGTATGAGCTCTAGAACTTAGCTGTGGTGGGAGATGGAGAAGCTGTGGTGGGTGGGAATCTTTGAAGGTTGGGTGCAGCAGTTTGGACTCAGAGCAGGGAGATGAATTTTAATCCAAGTGTACAATGATTTAGGGTAAGGAGAGCCTTGAGGTAAAGATACCAGTTAGGAGTGGCTAATTTCAGTTACTTCACATAGACGTCCACTCATTCTTCATTCATTCTGTGAGGCAGTTAGCCCATATGTATTTATTGTGCACCTATTAAGCACTAAGCACTGTTTCAGCTGCTGGAGGTAGAACAGAGAACAAGACAGATAAAGTCCCTATTCTCATGGAGATGACATTCTATAGGGGGAGGAGACAAACAATAAATAAATAATATGAAATGATCAAAATGATTTTAAGATAGTGCTTAGGGGCACCTGGTTTGCTCAGTTGGTTAAGCTTCCAACTCTTGATTTCTATCTTAGAGTGTTGAGATCGAGCCCCACATCCGGCTCTGCACTCTGCACAGAGTCTGCTTGATATTTTCTCTCCCTCTCCCACGGCTCCTCCCCCTGCTCATGCATGCACATGCTCTCTCTCTCAAATAAAATAAATCAATAAAGTCTTAAAACCTTAAATCCTATGAAGACAGTAGAACAGTTAATGTGATCTTCAGTGACTAGAAAGGCTGCTAATATTCATGATAAAACTTACTGTAACTAACACATTGAAACAATTTTGTTGCAATGAAATTGCATTTAAATCAACATTTTACAGCAATCTCATTGCTAGGTGACCCAAAATAGAGAGGTGAAATAGAATATATTTCTTCCCTGCTGATATATGAAAGTATCTGTTATGAAGAATATTTCTTCATAAAATTATTCTTTGGAAAGAGGTTTCACATGGATGGCTACTGGGATATTTGGACAACTCCTTTTTTTTTTTTTTTTTAAAGATTTTATTTATTTACTTGACAGACAGAGATCACAAGTAGGCAGAGAGGCAGACAGAGAGAGAGGAGGAGGCAGGCTCCTGGCTGAGCAGAGAGCCCAATGTGGGGCTTGATTCCAGGACCGTGGAATCATGACCTGAGCCAAAGGCAGAAGCTCTAACCCACAGAGCCACCCAGGCGCCCCTGGATGACTCCTTTTAAAACAGTGGGACCAATTACAAGAGAAGAAGAAACAAGGCATCTAACAGGTGCTGGGTTCCTAGCATACACCAGCTCTATGTTTCTAGACACCTGTTCTTAGTTTTTATCACACCTGAGTCCAGGCCACCATCATCTCTTAAAACAGCTTTTAAAGGGCCTTTGGCCTTCATTTTGTCCCTCTTCATTACACTGTTAGTTTGTAAAACAAAAAGACTGTGTCTATTTTCGTTTTAAAAATCAGCAAGGCTCCACTTTGCCTTAAGATCATGATCAGTTCCTTACTAGGGCCACAGTGAATTTCCTCTGGTCCTTGATAGCTCTGGTACTCTTTCTGCCTCTCGTGAGACTTCCTGCCTGCCTGGAGGCTCTCCCCTTCACCCTCTACTCCATAGCTTTCCTATTAACTCCCATTCATCCTTCAGAATTTACCTAACAATAGTTTCCTTAAGAGAATCCTACTCAATTTTCCCAGTCCAATTTAGACACCATTCCAATGTGCACCTTCTTCTTGTACAGTGATAATACTTGTTACTCTATTTGGTGAACGTTTATTTCTTTGTCTGGGTTCTCGAAGGTTCATCCTCATGGACCCAGCAGGTGACACAGGGCCTAGCATAATCACGAAATATTTTGGGAGTGCCTCAGTAGAAGGTAAAGCATTTTAGACATTAAAGGACTGGTGCAGGAAGAACATAAGTTACTTGCTCAAGGTTATAGAACTATTAATAGTGAATTTATACCTGTGGGGCTTCAAAACCCAGGTATTCTCCATACACTGAGGGTATCTACATATTCTGTGGAGCACTGTAAGAGCATTACACAGACTTGTTTGTCTTAGATAGTTTCCATGCAGTCTTGCTGAGTGGCATTCATAAATATTCATTATTTATCCAACAGGAAACAAGATCCTGACTTTAGCATTCTCTTTCATTAATGTACTTCTGTGATGATCACCAGCCTAGAATTGCCAAGGCTCAAGTCCTCTCTGTTCATAGCAAATGAAGCCTTAGCATTTGAAAGATCGAAATTTTGCTTTTCATTTGTTTGATTCATTAATATTCCATTGGGCCCTTATACAAGTGCTTTTGGTATGCTTTCACTGTCTCCCACCACCCCCATTCTGTAATAACGTAAGTCCAAAAAAGCATATGGGTATATATAAAAAGCTATGTAGTATGTAATAATGCATAATTAAAACTGCTAAAATATTCAGTATGTTGTTTAATGTATTTCTAAAATTACTGCACCTTTGATTCATTATTTACCATTCATTTAGTCCTTTTATTTTTTGTTTTGTTTTGTTTTGTTTTGTTTTTGTAGTCACTGAAATGCAAAGTGGACATGGAGAGGAATTTTGTCCTATTATTTACCTGTATTCCTAATTTTTTTTTTCTTTTTGAGAGAAAGCATGTGAGCAGGGGCAGGAGGGAGGGGCAGAGAGAGAGGGGGAGAAAAAGAATCTTAAGCAGGCTTCATGCCCAGCACGTGAGGCTTGATCTCATAACCTTGAGACGATGACCTGAGCCAAAATCAGGAGTTGAATGCTTAACTGACTGAGCCACCCAGGTGCCCCATCAGCATTACAAATTTTAAGCTCATTTCTAATTTTATGATTGTAGTAAATAGCAACTTGTTTTTCTTGTGCATATAGAAATTTAAAGAACAATAATGAAACAAAATGTTTCTAATAGCATAGTGCTGAAATTCTTTTAAAATATTAATGGCTCTTCACGATGTATCTTAAATGGGTGTATAATGATTATAGCGAAGAAACCCAAAGTTTTTTTTTTCTTTCAAAACTTCGGCTTTTAACCTTATCAGTTCTGGCCAGTGGAGCTGGGTTTGCATGCCAGCCTGTGGCATATAATCTTCACTGGGAAGGTGCATGCTCATATACTTAATTACCTGTATTAAGTTGGATTAATAGACTAATAATCATGGCAAATATTTGTTATTGCCTGGATTCTGCTTGCTGTAATACCTAAGGTATATTCATATGTTGTCTCATTAATTCTTCACAATTCTATGAGGTTGGTACAATTAAATTTTAATGTGTTTTTTTTTTTTGGTGAATTCTGCTAAACATTTAAGGAAGAAATAATACTGATTCTACTAAGCTCTTTCAGAATATAGCAAAGGTGGATACACTTTCCAACTCATTTTATGAGGGCAAAATTGCCTACTCCTGAAACTAGACAAAGATGTTACAGGAAAAGAGCTGCAACCAATATCCTTCATGAACATAGATGAAAATATCTTCAACATAATACTAGCAAATTGAATCCAGAAATTTATAAAAAGCATAATACACAATAACCAACTTTATCCTAGGAATGCAAAGCTGTTTCAACAGTTGAAAATCAATCAATGTAATCTGTCATATCAGCAGTGTGATAGATGCAGAAAATCCATGTGATAAAACTTAGCACTCATTTATGATTTTTAACAAACTCTCAGCAGAGTCAGAGTAAAAGGGAACTTCTTAGAAGGGGCATCTACAAAAACATTATAGTTAAAATAATATTTAGTGATGAATGGTTGGATGCTTTTCCCTTAATACTAGGAACTAGGGGGAAAAAAAAAAGGGATGCCTGGGTGGCTCAGTTGGTTGGACGACTGCCTTCGGCTCAGGTCATGATCCCAGAGTCCTGGGATCGAGTCCTACATCGGGCTCCCAGCTCCATGGGGAGTCTGCTTCTCTCTCTGACCTTCTCCTCACTCATGCTCTCTCTCACTGTCTCTCTCTCAAATAAATAAATATTTTTTAAAAATATTTTAAAAAATACTAGGAACTAGGTAAGGATTTCTACTTTAACCATTCCTATTCAAAAGTATATTAGAAACCATAACCAATGCAATAAAGCAAGAAAAAGAAGCAAAAGTCTTACAGATTGAAAGGAAAAAAACCAGTTGTCTTTATTAACAAATCATATAGTCATAAAGTTGCAAAGTCCCAAAGAACCTCACAAAAAAGTTACTTAAACAAATATTAAAAAGTCAGTCATATTCTACGATCCTAGCAATAAAGAGTTGGAATCCAAATTTTTAAAAAAATTATCAATTTTAGTAGCACACAAAAAGAAATGAATCTAGCAGAATGTGCAGTATTTTTATGTTGAAAATGACAAAGCACCAGTGAAGGAAATCAAAGATCTAAATAAATGGAGAGCTATCCTGTGTTCATAGATTGGAACATGCAATATTATAAAGATACCAATTTTGTATCAATATTATAAAGATATCAATTTCCCTCAAACTAATCTATAGATTCAGTGCATCCCAATCAAAAATCCTAGTTGATTTTTTAAAAATATGTATGAATCAACAAGCTGACTCCAAAATGTATATGGAAAGACAGGGAACTAGGATAGCCAAAACTGAGAAAAAAGAAGCTAGTTGGAGGATTCACATTACTTGACTTCAAAATTGACTCTAAATCTATGGAATCAAAGCAGTGTCATATTGGCAAGAGGATAGACATATGGAAAATGGAAAAGAATAAAGATTCTAGAAATAAACTCTTATATATATGACCAATTGATTTTTGAAAAAGGTAGGCAATTCAGTGGAGAAAGAACAAATGATACTTTTTAACATATGATACTAAATACAAATCTTTTTAACAAATGATACTTAAATCTTTGGATATCCAAATGCAAAAAACAAAACAAATAAAAGCAAAACAAACAAAAATATGGCTCCCTCAAAACCAAAAAAAAAAAAATTCTTGATCTATAGCTTTAGACTGTATGCAAAAATTAATTCCAGACGAATCACAGAAGTAATTGTAAAACATAATAGTATAAATCTCCTGGTAGAAACTATAAGAGAAAATGCTTGTGATTTGGGGTTAGGAAAAGATTTCTTAAATATGAAATCAAAAGCATGATACATAAGAGAAAAACTTGACACATCTGACTTTGTCAAAATTAAGACCTTCTTTAGACACTGGTAAGAAAATGAAGATCAAGCCAAAAACTGGGAGAAAGTATTGGTAAATCTTTATTCAATAAGAGACTTGATTGTATAATATAAAAATAAGTCTCAAAACAAGTCTCAAAATAAGTCTAGAAAACAACCCGGGAAAAAATGGATAAGATATTTGAATAGACACTTCATCAAAGAAGATATATGAATGGCAAATGAGCACAAGTAAAGATGTTCAACATCATTTCTCAGTAGGGCAATGCAAATTAAAGCTACAAGTGTGCTTGTTGTCCATTTCACTCATCTAGATGGAAATTTATTGTATAGTGTTTTCATTTATGGGAGATTCAAACAGAAGTGGATTGAGGATTACTCTCACTACCCTCAGTAAAAAACAAACCGACAATACCAAATGTTGACAAAGATGCAGAAAACTGGAACTGTTACACATTGCTGGTGGAAATGCAAAATGGTACTTTGGAGAACACTTTGGCAATTTCTTATAAGGTTTAACATCTATTCATTGTATGGTCCATTGATCCTGATCATAGATATTCATCCAAGTGAAGGGAAAGCCCATGTTTACACAAAAACCTACATATATGTGAATATTTATACGGTCCTTATTCATATTTCCAGAAGTTGGAAGCATCCAAAATGCAGCTAAAGTCAGATAAGACCATTTGCTGCCTCTCTCTAGTGTTAGAAAGCTTGAAGGAAATAGCTATATTCTTCTCTCACACACACAGAAGAAAACAAATGGTTATTGTGAGAGGTTTCTCTTAAAAGTAATATTAATGAATATGTTTTTCTGCTTCAGATATTAAATGAGAATATGACTCACAGTATAACCTTACATTGCAGGCTGGCAACTATGACCAAGTGGAAATTGTTACTTTAAACACATAAACATACAGATATAGACACACCCACCCACCCGCCCACACACCCTAAACAGAATCTGCCAAAAGTCCTTTTTCCTCCTTTAGAGGATTTTCAAGTTTTACCAAATGTAGTGATTTTTAAGTAATGCTTATCAGCGAGCAACATACTATTCCAAAGTAAGATAATACCTAAGGTTGCTGTTTCTAACACTTTTCTTTGACTAGAAATATGTTCTAGAGGAATTCCAGTTAGATAAAACTTGCCCCCATCTTCTGCATTTAGCACAGTGTAGAGGAAGTTCTGCTGGATGGTTTTGGAATCTGAAAAATGAATCATAAATGTAAAAAGTCAAATTGCTGAACATATAGAAACCTGACACAGAAAGTCAGGACTCTGTATGTCCTCCTAGAGCTCAGTTACATTAGTGGCCCATCCTACACTGAATTATTATGCATATTCGTCATATTGTTATCCCCTTTTATCTGTTTTAGACATGACCAGATGTACACTAAGTGTTTTCTGGTTCTGTTTACTATCTATTTTAGACACACTAACTGGTTAATTCCTAAGAAAGAAGAAAATGTATTGATGTCAAATAAATTACAATTACAAATGTGAATTTCAGTATCTTAGTTTCCTGTTAGTTTGTACATTTGCTCAGCACTATCACTTTTCTTTTTTTTTTTTTTTAAAGATTTTTATTTATTTATTTGAGAGAGAGAGCGAGAGCATAAGAAGGGGAAAGGTCAGAGGGAGAGGCAGACTCCCTGCCAAGCAGGGAGCCCAATGCAGGACTCGATCCCTGGACTCCAGGATCATGACCTGAAGCAAAGGTAGTTGCTTAACCAACTGAGCCACCCAGGCGCCCAGCACTATCACTTTTCCATGAAAAATGCAAACCCTTTTATAGAGCACCCAAAGGGTGATTTAGATATTGAAGTAAAATCTTCAACTAATTTCCACTATCAAATTTCATAGTAATTGCATAGTAACACTGATAACCATACATATGACTTTTAGTAATTAGATAATGCAATTCAAAGTGTGACAGTTTTTTAAAGATCTTTTATGCCAAGTTTTTAATTAATAGTTGAAGAAAATAGTGCCTGGGTTGCTCAGTGGGTTAAAGCCTCTGCCTTCGGCTCAGGTCATGATCCCAGGGTCCTGGGATCGAGACCTACATGGGGCTCTCTGCTTAGCAGGGAGCCTTCTCCTGCCTCTCTCTCTCTCTGCCTGCCTCTCTGCCTACTTGTGATCTCTGCCTGTCAAATAAATAAATAAAATCTTTTAAAAAATAGTTAAGAAAATAGATCAAAGCTGTTAAAGCACTTACCTAACTATAAACTAGTTAGTGGCAAATGTAGTCTTAAAATCCAAGCTTCTTCCTTTATAGTTCAATACTGTTTTTATGTTGTCTCCTCATTGTTGTTATTTTGTATTGTATATTTTTTTAAATATTCAGGACTTCAGCAAGTTTTATAAATTTTAATTTAGAAAAGAGCAGAAAATACTTCCAAAATAATCAGTGAGGTATTAAGGATGCAACTAGGTCTCTAAAATGTGCATTGAGTTTGCTCCAGATTTACCAAAACAGTTTTTTTCCTGTGTACAATGTAGTAACTCAACAGTTATGTATGTTATGAAGTGCTCACCATGACAAGTGTAGTTACTATCTGTCACCATACAAACTTATTACAATATTATTGTTAAAATTCCTTGTGCTGTACGTCTCACCCCTGTGATTGATTTGTTGCATCAATGGAAATTTGTACCTTTAGCTTCCTTCACCTATTTTACTCATCCCCTCCACCCCCTTTCCATAGGTAACCACCAGTTTGTTCTTTGTATTTATGAGTCTGTTTCTGTTTGTTCATTTGTATTTTTTTAGATGTCCATATAAGTGAAATTACGTGGTATTTGTCTTTCTCTGACTTCTTTTATTTAGCATGATAATCTCTAGGCTCATCCATATTTTTGTGAATGGCAAGATTTCATTCTTTTTAGGCTCAGTAATATTCCACTGTGTGTGTGTGTGTGTGTTTGTGTGTATGTGTGTGTAACTTTATTCATGTATAGATAGTGTATGTCTATAATAAATATATATCTTTATCCATTCATCTACAATGGACTGTACATTCTTATCTTGCTGATTGTAAATTATGTTGCAGTAAACATAAGGGTGCATATATCTTTTCAAATTAATGTATTCATTTTCTTTGGATAAATATCCAGAAGTGGAATTACTGGATCATATGGTATTTCTTTTTTTAAAATATTTTATTTATTTATTTATTTGGTAGAGAAAGACACAGCGAGAAAGGGAACACAAGTGGGGGGAGTGGGAGAGGGAGAAGCAGGATTCCTGCTGAGCAGGGAGCTCAATGTGGGGCTCCATCCCAGGACCCTGGGATCATGACCTGAGCTGAAGGCAGATGCTTAATGACTGAGCCACCCAGGCGCCCCTCATATGATATTTCTTTTTTTTTTTTTTAAGATTTTATTTATTTATTTGAGAGAGAGAGATCACAAGTAGGCAGAGAGGCATGCAGAGAGAGAGGGGGAAGCAGGCTCCCTGCTGAGCAGAGAGCTTGATGCGGGGCTTGATCCCAGGACCCTGAGATCATGACCTGGGCTGAAGGCAGAGGCACTGAGCCACCCAGGTGCCCCTCATATGATATTTCTATTTTTAATTTTTTGAGGAGCCTCCTTACTGTTCTTCATAGTGGTTGCATCAGTTTACATTCCCACCAATGGTGCATGAGGGCTCCCTTTTCTCTATATCCTCACCAACACTTGTTATCTCTTGTCCTTTTGATACTAGTCATTCTGATAAAATAATTTCTTTCAACTCCTTTGACCTGCTCTGTTATCCTCCAAAGAAATAGACTAAGGGAATATAAACACCTGCTTTCAATCATCCATGGATTTTTACTGAAATTACAGAAGTGGAGTAAAGGGGAGGGAGGGAAGCTGAATTTTCACCTTATTTTAGGTCTGTTGCCTGACTTTACTTGACAGGCCCCCTATGCAGTCTATGGACAACTCTGGGAATATGTTCATTTCCAAGGTGACTTTAACTCATGTGCAAATGTAGGAATACATTTCAGCAGAGGACACCGACAGGATATATGGTGGCTGTGGGTAGTAGCATTGTAAGCTTTTGTAGATGACGGTCTTCATTGGTCGTAATCAGCTGAACACTTTTGAAAAGGAGCTGGCCAACGTGCTAAAATGCCTGGCCAGTCCAACAAAAAGCCCTAGGACAGCACTCCTTGAACTTTTTTGATCATGGAACAATTGAAGCTAAATTCAGTAGACAATTATCAATTATCATCTTTCATTACCTGTCAGCAACCTTTTTGACATGGTTGATCATTACCTCCTTGTGCTAATTGTTAAGAGACTGTCTCTCAGCTCCAAGACTACCTTTCTCTATTCTGTTTATAGTGATAGTGATGGAATACAAGCTAGACTTCTGAGATGACGTCATGTTAGGTTCTGTCAATAGGAGATACTAGAGAGAGACTCAGAGTCTGGAGGAGGAAGAATGGCCTTGCTCCTTCTCAGTCACTTCCTGTGGCTTCCTTTCTACATGTGGTTCTCATGAGTGTCATGGCTTCGAAAAACATCTTCACTCCAGAAGTGACAAATTCTTTCTGTTGCCACATATTATCCCAGTTTGTAGTTGTTCCAATACTTGCAGGACCTGCTGCTTCTGCACACTCCCCCGTGACAGCTGATGAAAAAAATCCATCTTTCCCTTCCCTCTCTGTCCTGTCACACTCTACATCAAGGAGTCTCCATGCCTCTGCTTTCAAATTTCATCTGGAATCTGACCGCTTCTCATCACCTGCTGCCTACAACCCTTGCTTGAACCCCCTGAGTTACTGAAGTAGTTTCCTACTTTGTATCTGGTTCTATTCTGGACTCTAGAGTCTATCCCAGCATAGCAGCCAGAAAAGTCTCTTAAACTGAAGTCAGTTCATGTCCCTTCTCTGCTCAGATCCCTGCAGCAGTTCCTCTCATACTCACAGTAAAAGCCAGAGTCCCTACTAATGTCCACAAGGCTTTACATTCTCTGATCCTTGTTACATTTCTGAGTTTATCTTCTACTTTTCCCTGTTACCACTCTGTTCTATCCATTCTGGTCTTCTTGCTGTTCCTCTAATATGCCAAGCATGATCATGACCTAGGGATTGAGTTCTGTCTGCTGCCCTGAACATTCTTTTTCCATGTATTCTTTTGGATGACTCTCACCTCCTATAAGTCATTGCCCCAATATTTTTTTTTAATTATTATTATGTTCAGTTAGCCGACATACAGTACATTATTAGTTTTTGATATAGTGTTCAATGATTCATTAATTTCCTAATTATTGCTTCGACTCACTCTCTTCCCACTCTTGATCCTCCTTGCCTTACTATTTATTTTTCATGGCATAGATTATCTTCTAATAAACCAGGTTATTTCTTTTAGCATATTTATTATTTATTATCTTTCTCCCCCTGCTAGCATGAAAACTTCACAAGGCAGGGATCTTATTTGTTACTGTTGTATCCTGGGTGCCTAGACTAGTGCCTGACACATAGCAGAAAGGCAACAAATAACTGTTGAATGTTTAAAGAATGAATGTATTTGCAGATCACTAATAGAAGCTCAAGAAATGAGTGAAACACTTGGGTTAAAGTAGACCACAAAAATGAGTACACCAAGGAATTAAATACTGCCAGAGATGACCAAATAACCAATGGAAAAATAAATAACTTACAACAGTAGGTTTCTTATGAAAATCAGTAAGTGATCCAAAAATGGAATAATTAATGTTTTGAAGTATTCTAATTTGAAAGCAACAGTGTTGCAAAATCTGAGGATTATAAATTTTTGCCCAGTTCCAATAATTTGAGAGCAATGAGGCCTTGTTGCTTTTGTGATTTCTGAATGTATAATATATAAGAACACCTATTAATATTTCTTCAACCTCTATTCCACAGAACATAGTTTAAGAAATGCTGCCATAGGATAATGGGCTGGCACAAAAATCCACTTTTGCATATATACAATTTAGATATAACAAGCAAATAACACCTTCAAGTTTTCTGTTTTCTTTTCAGTAATATTTTCATTCACTACTGTGTTTGGCAGTTAAGAATTGATTCCATAAAATATGTAAGGAGCGTTTGAAAATCCATAAAGGAAGCAATTTTCTCAAAAGAATTTTTTTTACAGTGTTGTTGTTGTTGTTGTTGTTGTTTTTCAAGATCAGCCACTTAAAAATAATGTTTATTCTTGGAAAACATAAAACATCTGAAGATCCCTTTAAACTTTACATTACACCTAAGTATGCAAAAAACCACATTTTTAGAAAAGGTCATGCACATTTAGTCTACACAACACAGTAGGCAAATGTTGAAGATATTTGGTTTTCAGGATATTTTTTTGGAGGTATTTGTCTACACTGAACCTAGAAAACCTTTGTTTTAGAGCCAGTGATCCAAGATCAACAGAGGGAGGGAACTGACAGAAGATCATGTGGTATGAAAGCAGCTTATGGATTTTTTTTAGGCATTATGAAAGCATTTTTAAAAATTCTTCCTTTTAAAATAGTAATAAAAGACATGAAATTAAACAATAATATGAAAGTAATAAATTAACTTCTTTCTATAATGCAGTCTGTAAAAAGGGAGAACATAAAAGTGAGGTCCTCTATGTAGGTACAAAAAAGACATAAAGAAAGGGATTGAGACAAAAGAGTTTAGAGGAGTCACACAGAAGGACAAAAATTATATGAGAACAGAGTGGTTCAGACACAAGCTATCAGAAACTAAAGACATGGGCAATATTTTCAGAACTTGCTCCAAAGACACATTTTAATTTCTATATTTTTACATAAAATTTTTAAGCACAGGGACCCCTTGGTGGCTTAGTCAGTTGAGCATTGGACTTTTGATTTCAGCTCAGGTCACGACCTCTGTATCCTGGGATCAAGCTGAGTTGGTCTCTGTGCTCAACAGGGAATCTGCTTAACGATTCTATCTTCCTCTCCCTCTGCCTCACACCCCCTCTTGTGCTCTCTCTCTCTCTGCCTCTTTCTCTCTCCCAAATAAATAAATCTTTAAAAAAATTTTTTTAAGTACAATTGTCCTTGAAATTCTGTTCTTCACCATATTAGAGGAGGAAATACCTTTCTGTTCTGGAAAAATGATATATCTAGATCCCATAGAGGAAAAAAAAAAGTTTTTTTTTTTTCACTAGATAACCTTAAAATCATTTAACTTTTGGGCATACAAGACCATATTTTGATTTCAACTTAAAATCAAAGGTCTGTGTGACCTAGGGATCACACAGAAATAAAATGTGAGTTGAGTACTCCATCCTAAAGCAAATAGAGATAACTTGTTAATTTGGGTAATTGCAGTGAAAAAAAATTGATTGGTTGTCTGGCATTGTGTAGACAAAGAAAAGGTTGACTAAATAATTAGCTAGGGGTTTGTGTTGGCTTCTTGTTTTCACTGTTGTCCTGTTGACTTTAGAGGCAAAGTGATTACCCCTAGGAAATTGATATACTAATGAACTTATTGATTAGTTTTAATTGTTTTCTTGTGCAATTCTTAGGCTTTTCTCTATCTAGTATATAGGAAACTAATACAATGGTATGTGTCTAGAAAAGATCTCTCAAGAAGTGTTGACTTACCTCAACTCTGATTTTTCATAAGCACAGAACAACAGTTAGAAATTACATTTGTTATGGACTATTCTTCAAGGGACACTATCCACAGTGTTTTTAACCACCTAACAACTGTGAATGGTGTCTCTAAGCACCAGATAGTGAAGTGTTTTGAACACGCGTGCCACAAAAGACTTTCTTTTATATTTCTTGAGATCCTTCGGCAGGGAATATTGTTGAATGGGGAAGAAGCCATTGCTTCAAAAGCATTGCTGTGTTTGCCTGTGAAGCGAGTAGGCAGGGCATTCTCTCAAACCCAGGCATGATCCTGACGGAGCCATTCATCTAACTCAGCAGACCTTCCGGGTATGTGGAGTTCACATTTGGGATTAGACAGGAAAGAGCAGTCCTAGGAGCCTCTGACTTGTAGTACCAATGCCTGTGGCTCACAGAGCTGCAAGGCTGGTGTGCTGCAGCCATTCCGGGAGTGGGGCAGCCTGGTGGGCTGATGGCACAGATGCTGCTCCAGAGCTCTGTTGGTCTCCATTTGCCTCTTTCTGTGCATTGGACGGAGAGGTTAGAAAGTGAATTCTGAAATTCGGGATGGGATGAAACACACTGGAAAATGGGTGCAATGTCGCCTGCCTGCCATAAGGATGCTAAGACCGTGTTTGAAGTTCAGCACTGCTGGGCAGCTGAAAGGGCAAGATTAGGACTTGGCTTGGCTTAACATGTGTTAGGACTGGCCTTCTGAGACCCTGGGTCATCCCAGTATGTCACTCAGCCTCCATTTCTTTGCTTACGAAATTGGAATGAGGATCCAAATGAGGCTCATATGAGATAATGTCTGTGCAATTACTTGCAGTTGTTATTGTACTATACAGATGACGTGGCATAAATGCATATTCCTGAACACCAGGGGCGAGGGGTTGAATGCTGCCTGTATTGCAATTTCTGTATCATGCAGCAAGAGAGGAAACAAATATTTGAGGGAATGGGCAAAGAGAGCAGATAAACCTTATTGATTCTGCTTACAGATAGACAATCTTTTAGGATCTTTTAAATCATTAGGACCCAAAGCCCTCACTTACATTAAAAAATTTTTTTAATTTAGAGTATGATACCATTTTCAGCCAGGAGGAAAAAAATACACTTTACTGTGTTGTTTTCTGTAGTTATCATTGTTTTCCCTTGCAAACATGGTGGGTTAGTCCTCAAAACCCAGATGTCCCAAATATTCTATTAAAGCCCAAGGCACTGGTCATTTCTTAACAAGTCTGTCAAAATCTGGATCACACATCCACTGGCATTGCTTTAAAATAGAATCACCTCTAAGAGCCCACACTCAGCCCGTGGACTTTTCTGCCTTCTAGCAGGCTGGTGAAACGGACCCCTTCCCTGCTCCTCCTATCCTGGCCCTTTGTGCACAGCATGCCCCACAGTGCTGTGTATCCCAGCTAGCTGAAATGAGGTTGGAGTCCCACTAGACAGTGACTTCACAGGGAACAGGTTGCTCTTCCTTCTCTGTCTCCCATGCCTCTCCCACCATCCATTCTCCCACTGTTCAGCTTCTGCTTGTCACAGGCACTCAGAAATATGGACTAGATTCAATGTTACCATGACCCAGGAGTGATTTTTTTTTTTTTAACTGTCCTTTGAATGATAAGTTCTTTCACTAACTTTCTTTTTTTATCTAGATCTTTCTTAAAGAATCACTTCTAGTCACTTAAGGTTGTACTTTCCTTATGACTATAGCAAATGTGATTATTAGAGAAGAATACTTAAAATTACTACCTGTAAATTATGAGGAAGAGATTGAGAGAGGGCATACTTCCAGTAAGGAACTGTAGTTTGTCCTCCACCTTCTACCCTGAGTATTTCCAGCATGTATTTTCATTTGAAGAGTGACTTGCGAGACTCTTAGAATTAGATTCCATTCTGCTGATGTAGACAGGAAGACAAAGCGAGTCTCTTTTTGCAGACCATACTGGCTGTGACAGAAACAGTTGACAACTCAGTGGTAGCATCAAACTAATTTGCTTCCCCAAGATTAGACCAAGGATCCTACTGAGAGGCAGTGGTATTCTTCCTGTTCTTGTGTTATAAGAATTGCAATGGTTGCAGGAGAAGGCCTCTGTCTTTCTTAAGGAAACTTCTCTTGTTGGCAACACTAGGAAAATGTGTCCATCCCTATTCATCTGACTCCTGATGAGGGTATCTGAACACTTGTACTGAGAATGCTTGTTCTGTAACGTATTTGGGGCTGCAGTGTCAGGTAAGTATGGGTGATGTTGCTTTTTCCACTTCCTGGAGGAAGGATACACACAAAGCACGAGTGGCATGTCAAAGGCCTTAAGAAGGCCTATAAAAACAGTAAGAACAATAAAAATATTCAGCTTTGCTTATTTTAGTGTTCTGTTCAGGAATTTGTTTTACAAGTAATTTTAGAAAGTGTCGAGCATTCTTTAGAAAGTGATGGGAATTTAGCTAAGAACAAAATAAAAGTTCCCTTTCTTGGGGTACCTGGATGGCTCAGTTGTTAAGCATCTGCCTTTGGCTCAGGTCATGATCCCAGGGTCCTGGGATTGAGCCCCACATCAGACTCCCTGCTCAGCGGGAAGCCTGCCTCTCCTTCTCCCACTCCCCTGGCTTGTATTCCCTCTCTCATTTGCTCTCTCTCTGTCAAATAAAAAAATAAAGTCTTTTTTTTTTTTTTAAGTTCCCTTTCTCATGGAGTTTATAGTTTCTGGAGATCATCAAGTAATAAAAAAAGTAAAAAATATATAACATGTTGTCAGATAATGAAAGATGATAAGGAAAAACAACATAAAGGGTCAGAGAGTGATGATGTGGGGGCACTGTCTTAGTGATCTAGGGCTCTATGTGGAGGTGGCATTGGTGAAGGGACCAAAAGAAAGTAAGGGAGGGAGGCCAACAGTTATAAGGGAGGGAGAAGAGCATTTTAAGCAGCTAGAATAGCAAGTGCAAAGGCCCTGAGGCAGAAGAGTGGCATATTTTAGTATGTTGGGGTGTGGTAGAAGATGAGACCAGAGAGGAGATGGGTTGGACCCTGTTAGGGAGAAGCCCCTGGAGGGCTCTTAGACGTGGAGTGATATTATCTGTCCTATCTTTGGAAAGGTTTACTCTGCCTGCTATATTGAGAAAAGCCTCTGAGGTCAAAGGTAGAACTGGGAAGACCATTGTAATGTCCAGGTGAGACAAGATGGTGGCTTGGACCAGGTGATGAGCACTGGAGGTTGTGAGAAAGTGACAGGTGTATTCCCATCTTAATGGTCCATAAACCTTCTTTTTGAGGAATACTTTTTAATATCTCTTGGAGTACATTTTAGAATATACTACTATATGTAATCAGGTGTCAATCATGTATTTCTGTCATTTATACCTTCCTCCTTGGTGCTAATCTGTAGTGGATAGCAATGTCAGAGAGATGAGACACCCAAAAGCTAATGGAAGAAATTGAACAATTTTAGCAAGTATGGTCAAGGTTGAGTTGACTATTGGCCCCAATGGCGTGACAGTTACAGAAGTTACAGTTACATTTCCAAAAGTGGAAATCCATTTTTGGTTTTGCTTTTGTTTATTTTGTTTTGACACAGGTACAGTTGTGCCAAAGTCTCTCGTGCACAACATGTTTATTTATTTTTATTTTGATGTATACTGAGTTCCTATTATGGCTTCAATAAGCTAATTCCTTAGTCTGTGAATGCTTTACTTGTCTGGTCAAATCAGTTTAGATCTCACTGTATCTCAGATTATCAGAATAACATGTGCCAGCACATAGCTATTATTACATTATAAGACAATTATCTGTTTAGTGCTTGGATGCTCCTCTAAATGGAAAATTCCTTGGTGATGAGGACCCGTGCCTTTAATTTCCGTATGCATGGAGTCTGGGAAGAGTCCAGACGCTACTACTGAATAAGTAAAAGTATCTCTTAGTTGAATGAGGGTCTGGGATTGTCTTGGGGACTAAGGATCTGAGATGAACCCAAAGAGTCTCTTCTTTTAAATAACTAGTAGTCTGATGGGGTGGATGGATGAATTCTGACTTCACTGTGACTGTTGTGTTAGGCCCAGATCTGTTCTCATACGTTGGAGGAATATTCAGTAATCCACTCGACAGGTTTTTAACAAAGAAGTCCATCTTACCTCACCAATATTCATCTTATCAACCCAATTAGTGAACTTGGAATTCCATGATTTCCACGTTTCCTTGGCCTAAAGAGTTTAACTAAAAATAGGTCAGCAAAGGGAGGAGTACTTTAGAAACTCCCTAGCCATTTTTGTATATGTCCTGTGTGAATTATTGAGCAGCTTGTTTCCACATAGGCAGCAAAGGAGAAGGTTTTGTTGGAAAAGAGAGGAGGGCACCCATTCTTCAGTGTCTACCTTGGTCACGCAGAATTATCTTGTAGCGAGAGAGTCCTAGCCTCTTATACAGAGAAGGAACCTATGGTTACCAGTGGGGAGGTGGGCGGGTAAATGGGTGAACAAGGTGATAGGGATTAAGGAGGGTTCTTCTTGTGATGAGCACCAGGTAACGTATGGAAATGTTGGATCACTATATTGTGCACCCGAAACTAAATACAATGCTGTATGTTAACGAACTGGAATTTAAATAAAAACGAAGCAAAACCAAACTTAAAAAAAGAAAAAAAAAAAAAAAACACCAAACAGTTGGAGAAAGAGAGAGCCCTGGACAGCAGATGGTACATTGAATCCATGGACACTCCATTCTTAGGCTTTGCGGATCACCACCCCAACACCTCTGTCCCAGAGCTGCAGCTGCATTTAGCCACAGGGCACTGGTGGAGGTGTCCTTGTAGAGGCCCCAAAGCCAAGGGAACAAGGAGAAGAGCATCCCTGGGGATAAAGCTCTAGGGAGTTTATCACGTCCTCAGAGGCGCTGAAGTAAACAAAGGCAGCTGCCTTTGTAGCCGTGCCCTGGGCAGCTTGCAAAAGGAGATATGGACAAAGAAGAAAGAGAAAACACACCGTTTGCAGACATTAAGGGGAGAATAGTGCAAGCCTGGAGGAGTCTCTTCCCTTTCTCCTGTGGACGTGAAGGGAATTACCTGAGGTCCTGGGAGAAAGTGTTTTTCTGTTATCCATGTGATAATATGAATGAGGCAGATTTGATAAATGTGGCTCTGCCTTTAAATTGCATGCATACTGCAAGGACGCTAATCACATCGCCTGACTAGCTCAGAAAAGACAAGCAGACAAATAGACATTGCTCTTGGAGCTTTCCTTGCTGCTAGACCTCAGGGTGTGTATCTCAGCAACAGCCATAAACACCTCTGTGAGTCTCTCCCCAAGAAGAGCACTGTGCTTCGTGACTCCCCAGCCTGGCTCCTGGGCGAGGGAAGCGCACTGCCAACCCGTGATTCTTGGTCATTTTTCCTTTCAAAAACGGAAATTGCCAGCATTATCACTGCTGGACTGTGAATTATATTTATAAATGACATCCTTTTATACTTCTTTAATTTCAAGTACACTGGCACTTATTGAGGAAGTACCATGTGCCTAGGGTTGCCTTTGATGCTATTTTATGTAATCCTCCAAATGGGGCTTTTATCTTCCATTTTACAAAGAGTGTATGTAATTGATGACTAAAGACCGGAAGTGACTTGCCTAGTGTCACAAAGCTAGCAAGGCACAAAAGCAGGATTGGAACCCAGGTGTGTGTTTGACTTACAAACAAGACCACTGTTTATGTCTAATCACTTAGGTCATTTTAATATGTCAAGGACACCTGTCTGCTCAAGGGTTGCAGTAGAGTTTCTGTACTAATGTAGGAATAACCAGGTGTTTATTCCACTGACACAGTGTGTGCATTACATGACTCTTGTCATGTTCTGTCTATGCATGTAAGTGATTGCCCGACACTGCTTTTTGGCTCCCTAGCCAACTTTTAAATATGTAAGATATGGCCATCTAAGTTATAAATTGCCTGTGTCCACTTCTTTCTCTTCTAGTTCCAGTGATAGGCAAGCAGAGGAAATGGAAATTAGTCTCATTTTACGGTAGCTCTGACGTCAGATTGAGTGAATGTGGAGAAGGGTAACTGATCACAGGTCCTTATTAAGTGTGTACTGGGTACATTGGAGGGTTGGGTTTTTCTCTTGATTGCTTTGTCTGTTCTGAGGAACTTTTTTTCCAACTGTCTTCCTCCTTCCTCATACCTGTCTTTAAAAACATTTAATAAATGGTGCCTTTATTTTGAAGTTTTCGTATTCATTATCAGAGATTATAGCCAGAACAAAGATCGGAACAGATGTGAAAAGCAGGGCTAATAAGATACAGTAAAAGAAAAGAAAGCATTTCCAGTGTTTACATAAATAGGGTTTTATTAAGCTACGTTTTTCCTACCTTAAACCCATCCACTTAGAGTAAAACCCAAAATCTTTACTGTGGCCTTCAAGTCCTTGATGATCTGTCTCTATTCACTTCTCTTGTTGCCCCTCCCTGACTCTACTCAGGCCCTGGCCTCCTTGTCTTTCTCCAGCTGAGGGCTTTTTCTTGCTGCTCCTTTGTCTGGAAAGCTCTGAGCCCCTGGAGAGCAGCCTGGCTTATCACCCTGGCCTTAGTCAGGCTTTTATTCAGTTTTCCTCTATTCAGAGGCTCTCACCGAGATGACTCCTCTTAGAATAGCTGCCCTTCCTGCACACCCTAACCCTACCGTGTCCAATAGGGTAGCTACTCATCAGGTGTGGTTATTTAGATTTAAAATTTTGCCCAACTGTTATTGGATAGTACAGATCTAGAACATCTCTATCATCACAGAGAGTTCTGCAGTTCTCCTGCCCTGCTTGATTTTTATTTGTAGTCTTACCACTACATGAAATCATATATTTATTTGTTTGTTACCTGTCTTATGACTAGAAAGAAATCTCCATACCATCAGGGCTTTTATATGTGTTTTTCAGACTCCGCTCCTAGCAACTCCTAGCTGAGTATCTGGGATATAATAGGCATTTAATAAATTCTGCTTGAATGAATGATGGGATCTTTTGAGGGCCCCTTTTTAATCCCAGAGGAGATAAGAAGAATTATTGAGGGAAGTTGCTCTTTTTCCTCTCTGCTTTTCCCAGGCCTCAAAAGACTTTGTGTTAACCCATGCGCTTCTGGAAAGGAATTCAATTCCTGGTTTTGTTTCTCTTCAAGTTTTCTTCCCATGATCCATAAGTTCTAGTGAAAGGAGAACTGACCCGCATTCACTCTGAGTGGTTATTGCCACATCCCCAGATGGTCCCTTTCCAACCTGGCAGCCTGGGTTTGATGCCAGGGATCTCATCTGCCAGAATGTCTTTGGTCATTTTGTAGAAGAGAATATCTCATTCTTAAGAGTAGTAGTTGCATATGACAGAGTTGTAGATGATTATGCCTGATGATATAGATTGTTTTGATGCTTGTCAGGCATCTGGCTTCCCCAGGGGGTAACAGCATCCTGATAGCTACTTGGGCCAGGAATCTAGGATATTGTACTCATTCTGGGCTTCACTGAAGACACTCTGAGTCTGCTTGCCAGTTCTCCTGCAGTGTTGCTCCTCTTAACACCTGACCAGGGATGGGCCAGGTGCATAGAAGGACCTAGAGAGGACGGCTGAGATGGGATTGTCAGAATGGTTCGGAGGCTTTCCTCTCTGAGTTCTCCATAAGCAAGCCTGACCTGGCAATTGCAGTTCATCTGCTCTATTCCGTGATTGAAATTCAGGGAGTTCCCTTCCCACCGAGTCCAAGTTTGACTGTGGGACAGAGCATACTTCCTGGCCCACTGAATGGATCTGACAGACACTAAACTTTGTGGCCAGGATATATGTCATGGTTCTGAGAAACCAATAAACAAATACACAAATGAATAAAAAGTTTTAAAATAGATATATCTGTATATGTGTGTATGTATCTTGTTCATTAAATAACTGGCACAATACAGGGAAAGTGTCTAAACTTCACTGAGTTACGTAAAAGAAGACTTGAATAAATACAAAGATGTATTTTTGGACGGGATGACTATTTTAAGATTTTGAGTTCTTCTCAAATTAATTTGCAAACTTAGTTCAATTCTAGTTGAAATTCTAATGAAAATTTTCTTGGAAAATGACTAACATAACACAAAATAAATAAATTAAAATAATAAAAATTTAAAAAGAAAAAAATAGAAATAATTTATTGTCAATCCAACTTTGATTAAATAATATAACAAGCAGGAAGTAAGCTCATTTGCTGAGCTAAAATTGTTAAATATTGATATGCTAGAGTTTGCTCAAAGTGTGTGAAGAGGCATTTCATCCAGAACAGGGCAATTTCCTTGCATACTCTTTAGTTATTGTTGTGAAAGGAAAATAACAAGTATATTAATAATTCTCTATATTAATTGCCTGTGTATACACTTCTAAACATGTTTAGTGCTGCAATTCTTTGTAATTCTTTTCTCCCTTTTGGTTAAGTTTCTTCTGATTATATCTACTGAAATGCAGATTTCATGTTTGTTGAATCTAATAACAATAAATTAAACTTAGATTTTATATCTTTTAAAAAAAAGAAAATGACTAAGCAATTCTAAAGTTCATTTGGAAGACAAATTCGATGGGATGCAAATAAATATTTGCAAAGGATGAGTTCTGAGGGCTAAAAGCACTGATAGATATTAAATTTGTAACAAAATGATAAAAGTTAAAGCCAAATGGTATGAGGGCAATAAGAGACTGTAGCAAAATTCAAAACTGAGGAGAGACAAATGTGCATAGGAATTTTGACTCTCATAAAAGGGGTGTTTTAATAAATGTTTCTGGAATATTTGTTTATTCATTTGAAAAATCCCTTCCTTGTATAATATAGCAAAATAAATTCCAGAACTAAACATTAAATAATGAAACTGAAACCAGTTAGAACAAATATGGGTGAATTTTTTTGAACTTCAGGAGGGCCTTAATACACTAGGGCCTTAATACACTACTGAAGGCAAAAAACATAAAGGAAGAACATTTTAAACAGCCTATGAAAACAGTCAATAGCTTCGCCTGGCAAAAACACCATAGATGAGACCCTCTGAGACAAGTATTTATAATATGCATGACAAAAGAGTTTGTATATAAATAGTTCTTAAAATTCACTAAGAAACAGATCTTGTGTTCTTCTCTTGAGGCTGCTTAACAAATTACCACCCTGGTGACTTGAAACCCAGAAACTTATTTTCTCACAGCTCAAGGTGATGCAGGGATGCACTATCTCTCTCGAGGGAACAACCCCTCCTTGCCACTTGCAGTTTCAGTTGTTCTGGGCATTCCTTGTCTTGTGACTGCGTAATCTCCGCCTTGATTTTCTCATGGCTTTACTTCTGCGTCTGTGTCTTCTCTCTTCTGTATTTTATAAGGACACTTGCCCGTGGAATTAGAGCCCACCCACCTAATCCAGGATGATCTCATTTCAAGATCCTCCACTTAATCTCTTTTCCAAAAAGGTCATATTCATAGGTCTTGGGGATATGATTGTATTTTTTTTTTAAAGATTTTATTTATTTATTTGACAGAGAGAAATCACAAGTGGGCAGAGAGGCAGAGAGAGAGAGAGGAGGAAGCAGGCTCCCTGCTGAGCAGAGAGAGCCCGATGCGGGACTCGATCCCAGGACCCCGAGATCATGACCTGAGCCGATGGCAGCGGCCTAACCCACTGAGCCACCCAGGCGCCCCTGATTGTATTTTTTGAGGGGGCCACATTAAACCCACTGTGTAAATCTCAATACAAAAATGAGCAAAAGATAAAAGATTTCCCAAGGAAAGAGATGTTCAATTTCACTGGTAATCACATGCAATTTAAAATAATAAAACACCATGTTTCTGTAATTTGGCAGAAATCTCAACTCCTGAATTTTGGTAGGTGAGAACACAAGGAAATGGGGGCTCTCCTTCAGGTTTCTGAAAGTTATAAGTTGCCCCAGTCTTTTTTTTTTTTTTTTTAAGATTTTATTTATTTATTTGAGAGTGAAAGAGAGCATGACAGGGGAGACGGTCAGAGGGAGAAGCAGACTCCCAGCAGAGCTGGGAGCCTGATGTGGGGCTCAATCCCAGAACTCCAGGATCATGACCTGAGCCGAAGACAGTGGCTTAACCCACTGAGCCACCCAGGCGTCCCTAATTGCCCCAGTCTTTCTGAAGAACAGTGCAATATTATATATAACAATCATCAAACTAGTTTCTTCCTTTGACTTTAGGAATTCTAAGTGAGATCTACCAGAAGGGTGTGCTTCACCACATTACTAATAATACTGAAATAGTAGAGATAACCTAAATGTCCAAGATAGGAGATAAGTTAAATGAATTATGCTATACCATAAATAAAAGTGTAGAAGAATATTTAAAAATATGAAAAATTTAAATATAAAATATATGATTAAAGCAGGTTATTAAAGTGCCAGCCTCTGGGTCAAGATGGTAGATTGAGCAGAGGCTAAACTCTATTTCACCTACATGGATAGTATATCAAAATATTATTATTTTTTTTTAATTTTTTATTTTTTTATAAACATATATTTTTATCCCCAGGGGTACAGGTCTGTGAATCACCAGGTTTACACACTTCACAGACTCACCAAAGCACATACCCTCCCCAATGTCCATAACCCACCCCCCTTCTCCCAACCCCCCTCCCCCCAGCAACCCTCAGTTTGTTTTGTGAAATTAAGAGTCACTTATGGTTTGTCTCCCTCCCAATCCCATCTTGTTTCATTGATTCTTCTCCTACCCACTTAAGCCCCCATGTTGCATCACCACTTCCTCATATCAGGGAGATCATATGATAGTTGTCTTTCTCCGCTTGACTTATTTCGCTAAGCATGATACGCTCTAGTTCCATCCATGTTGTCGCAAATGGCAAGATTTCATTTCTTTTGATGGCTGCATAGTATTCCATTGTGTATATATACCACATCTTCTTGATCCATTCATCTGTTGATGGACATCTAGGTTCTTTCCATAGTTTGGCTATTGTGGACATTGCTGCTATAAACATTCGGGTGCACGTGCCCCTTTGGATCACTACGTTTGTATCTTTAGGGTAAATACCCAGTAGTGCAATTGCTGGGTCATAGGGCAGTTCTATTTTCAACATTTTGAGGAACCTCCATGTTGTTTTCCAGAGTGGCTGCACCAGCTTGCATTCCCACCAATAGTGTAGGAGGGTTCCCCTTTCTCCGCATCCTCTCCAGCATCTGTCATTTCCTGTCTTGTTGATTTTAGCCATCAAAATATTATTTTGATAATAAATAGCTGACCTCAAAAGAAAGAAAAAGAAGTTTGTCATGTCTCAGAAATGGAAAGTGCAGACATAGCAGTGTGTGGGAGATGACACTGTGCGTTCCAAGTTGTGACCAGCACATGTCAGCAGGCGCACACTGCCCATTCCCACCTGGAAGAGAAGACAGTCCACAACTGCCTGCCCTAGACAAGGCTTGGATTTCCACCTGAGATGGAAACCCTGAGCTTACCGGTATCTCTGGAAATATGGAAATCCAGAGCTGAGCTACTGATAGAAAACAGTTCATCCTTTTGTGAACCTTTTGGGGCTCAAGGAGGGGCAAACCTGACCAAACCCTACTGGAAAAAAAACAAACTCTCAAGGAAAACCTCTACATCTCCAGGTTCAAGCAGGAGAGGATTCCTCTAGAACCATAATTCTGAATTTGGTCTGGCCTCCATAACCATTTTTCACTCTTAAAAATTATTAAGAACAAAAGAACTTTCATTTTTGTTGGCTGTACCTATTGGTACTTACCGCTTTAGAAATTAAATCCAAGGAACTTAATTTTATAACACAAGAAATTCCCAAGTACACATTTCATTAGAGAAATGATGTCACCACACACGTAACCTTTGGAAAATGCCACTGTACACTCGTGAAAAAATGCAAGTGAAAACCTCAAGTAACATTTTTTCTATTATGAAAATTATGCCACTCCTCCTGCTTGTGCATGCTCTCTCTCTCTCAAATAAAATCTTCTTTAAAAATTGCATAAAAAGAATGTTAATATACTTAAAATAAAAATTTCCAGGTCTTTGAATGACTTATTACTTAAAAATATGCAGATATGCTAAATACTCTTTATTTTTGTAGCAAATATCTTGTAAGAGATTATATTTTGTAAGCTTAATTTCAGTTTTGATAGACTTGAAATACTGTATTTCATTTAAAAATATTATTTTAATGTAGAATTTCTGCCTTCCATCCTGCTTTTCTCCATTAATTCTAATTAGTGAGTTTTATGGTATTTTTTAATAGACATATTAAAATTTAGGTTTTTTTTTTATTTGACAGAATTCAAGTAGGCAGAGTGGTGGGCAGAGGGAGAGGGAAAAGCAAACTCCCTGCTGAGCAGGGAGCCCTACGTGGGCTCAATCCCAGGACCCGAGATCATGACCTAAGCTGAAGGCAGATGCTTAACTGACTGAGCCACCCAAAAGTTCCTAGACATGTTGGGATTTAGAAGGATCTTGGCATTTATTTTAATACTGGACTGCTTGTTGGTGTCCTGTTGAGAGTGGGGACATTCTGTCAGAATAGTTTGGGAAATGGTTGGATAACACATTTAAACAAGGGTCTTTACAAAAAGCTTAAACTGTGTGTGACACTTCTAGAGAAGGACCTATTATGAGACAGAGACTTCCCAAATTTATTTGCCCATAGAACTTTCTCCACTCGGATCACCTTGTAGGTCCACATACTGCAGACTACACTTTAGGGGAAATGTCGATCCAGGCAAGTCCCTCATGAAGAAAGGGGCCGTCAGAGAGTTGGCCCCCTTACATTGCTTGTGTCCTCATTCAGTAACATTGCTTTATAGCACTTTCTTTTACTAAATTCTTGTTTTCACAGAGCTTACGTTCTAATAGGGAAGACCGTTGCACTCATGGATAAATGTAAGACATGATTGAATGCCCAAAGGAAACTATGCTTAACTGGAAGCTATGATTAGGTTGAGAAATAATGAAAGGAAATCACTAAAAGAATAGGAATTTATACATATTTACAGATAAATTTAAGGGTTTGGAGGATAAGCAGCATTCTTGTTTTTTTTTTTAAGATTTTATTTGTTTATTTGACAGACAGAGATCACAAGTAGGCAGAGAGGCAGACAGAGAGAGAGGAAAGCAGGCTCCCCGCTGAGCAGAGAGCCCAACGTGGGGCTCGATCCCAGGACCCTGAGATCATGACCCAAGCCAAAGGCAGAGGCTCAACCCACCAAGCCACCCAGGCTCCCCGACAAGCAGCATTCTTAAGTGAAAAATGTCTGATTTTGAAGATTTGGACAGGCTGGGATGATGGATCAGTATATTCTTTATCTGCAGTGTCCTCTCCTCCCCCCCAAAATCTTCTTTTCAGAATGCTGTCTCACTGCAGATATGTATTTCTGAATTTTAACTCTGGTCACCTTCAAATAGTATCTCTTGCACAAGGTTTGGCTATATGTAGTAGTGGTGTAGACTTTTTCCATAATATCTAGAGCTCCTCCAAAGCATGCCCATCATCTTATCTTTCTCCACCAAAGTCCAGAGCTCAGATATGCTGATCTTCTTTGTTGACAGTTACTATAAGGTCCAGAGGTTTCAAGCCTGTGCTGAATGAGCATTTCAACCAATGTTTCTGCCAGAATAAGCGTCTTCATAATCTGGTAATCTGCACCGTATCTGTTGCACTCTGTTCTTTTAGTCATCACCAGAGCATCTTATTCAATGTAAATTATTCCTCGATGAAACTGATCTTAAGCCTTTTTAAAAAATCGTTATCTTTAGACATGTGAAATAGCCATAATAAAGAGGTATCTAGTTGTTTACAATCAGCCCTGCATGCAAGGTGGGTGGTGAATACTAAGAATTGCCTTTCTTTCTGACACAAATCATAGATGAAAGTGCATGTTAGTTTGGACTAATGCATTATAGAGTTCCTCAAAATACTTCTGGAATATTTGTTGCAATTTGAATGTTTATGTCACTGCCTTTCTGTTTTAACAAAGCTCTATTTTATGACATTACTATAATGTCATCACATAGAATTAGGTGGAAAGTGATAAAGCTCTCACTGGGGTGTCTGGTGTGCTTTGTTATAGTCCTGACCAAATTATATAGCACTGACTTAAGGTGAAGTTTTATTCCCCACTTCTCAACCTCTGCTCCAGTACAGGGATTTCCACTCTCCCCAGGAGAGACAGATGTGGAAAAACACTTGCAGCTTCTCCCTTTCCCACCATACACATACCCTGACTCCTCCCCAAGAAAGAAGGACGAATTTCTCAGGCGAACTGGGTGAAAGACCTTGGCCTGCCGGCCTCAGCCCCATGGAGGTGCTTACCCAGGTCTGCTACTCCTGCAGCGTGGAAAGTTCCCCGGACAGCCTTCCCTCCAGGATGAGTCCTGTGTGGTGCTGAGTCCCAGGAAGAAGGTGGGGCATTGGGGATGAAGTGTGGGCATGATTCTCCATGAACTGGTAACTGATCACTATCTACTCTGTTGAATGTTTCCTTTAGATCCGAACTTAGGAGGGAAGGAGGGTTGTTAGATAATGACCCCTCCCTCCAAGCCCAACATGCTGGAGACCTGCAAATACTTTTGAGCGTTTCTATCATCTGGGTGTGGCAGGTAGGGCTGTCTTTTGCCCCAACTTTGCAGTATCAGATTTCTGTTACCCTCCTGGCTCCCATTTCTGCTAATTGCTGATAGTTTTAGTATAAGTGGTTAGGCCTTGCAATAGGCTTGTGTAGGTGTGAATTCTTACTGGGTAGGTTTTGATTTTCCCATCTGTAAAACAGAGATTTAAAAAGCATTAAGACTCTTGTTAAAATTCCTGTTCTGTGATAGTACCTCTGAAGTGCATAGCACAGGACTGACGTAAAAATGGGTGAGCTTTTATTATTACTGTCATTACTCTATGTGTGCCCAATGACTTCAAAGCTCCATAAATACCCTTATTAAAAGTAGTGGACTACGGGCGCTTGGGTGGCTCAGTGGGTTAAGCCTATGCCTTCGGCTCAGCTCATGATCTCGGGGTCCTGGGATCAAGCCCCGCATCAGGCTCTCTGCTCAGCAGGGAGCCTGCTTCCTCCTCTCTCTCTCTGCCTGCCTCTCTGCCTTCTTGTGATCTCTGTCTGTGAAATAAATAAATAAAATCTTAAAAAAAAAATAGTGGAATTTCCCAGTATCTGGAAGATCCCAGAACGTTATGGTGAGGAGGACTATCTCTCCCACATCTTTTGATGATGGTGGTGTTGAGGGCTAAAGCAGAAGGAAGGACTAGAGGTTCGGGGACAGTGTGGGGAAACTGAGAGAAACATCTGTGTGTGTGTGTGTGTGTGTGTGTTGGGAGGGTTGTGTGTCACAGGAACACATGTAGGATGGTTTTGATATGGTATGTGATGTGAGCGAATGTACGCCCTGTGACATGAATTATTAAAGGGGAAAAAAAAGAACTGAAATTCTTTTTTGCCAGAATAGCTCTCATTTATGTGTACAAATTATTATTTGGGCAAAATGATTGTCACACACATGGAGATAAGGCTGATTTGTGCATGTCATTAAATATCTCAGATAAGCTGTGCTGTAAATATTCTTTGGTTGTAACAGCCACTTCTATAAATAAGGTTTTAATCAGCTGTGGGACCTGTTGCTGATTAGCAGGGCACCTAAATAAGTAGTTATTCAGTTCTTATTGCAGGAGATACTGTGACTGCTCTGCCTTGATATTCTGGGATCCCCTTCATTTTCTCTGCTCTCCTCTCCTGGCTCCTGTGGGCCTTTGCTTCCACCAGCCAGCACCTGTACCCATTCAGAGGACCATCCCTGGGTCCTGAGGAACTGCCTAGCTTTGGGTGCAGAGAGCCAGAAGTGCCTACAGTTCATCCCTGCCCTGGGTGGCCCTTAGCCAACAATGGGTGGGAGTGGGAGCATGAAAGCCCCACACCTTTGCCTTGAGTGGGAATAACTCTGAGCAGAGGCTGAAGCTCACCCCCCAGGATCCTCCCTAAAACTGTCTTGCCTCAGTTGTCCCTTCCTTTATCAACTCCTCTTAATAAATGATTCGCACCTGATTCCTTACCCCGGGTTCTGTTTCTGGGGAAACTGAATTAAAATCATTTAATATATGCCAAATTTTCTCCTGGACGCAGTGTAAAGAGCACTTATTATTCCTCACAACTCTGCAAAGTGGTTGTGTCATTACCCTTATTTCATGGAAAAGTACACCACCTTGAGTTGCAGGGAACAGGCAGTTGCACTTGACTGGAGGCGGTTGGGGGCTCATTGTCTTGCCTTCTTTCCTGCCCTTCTTGCCCGCTGACATCTTTGTCATGTTTGGAATGACTATAGGATTATCTTTTGAAGTACAGCTACCATGTTGGGATGGTTAATCTGAACAAACAAGACCATATTTTGGAATTATTACCCATATAAAGCCTATCATGAGTGAAGATATCACAGTAATTTCCCTTGTTTCAGAATGTACAAGGTGATTTAGGCAAGAGGCTGTAAAACAATTTTTGTATAGGCAACCAAGGTATCAGAATGACCAGGAAGAATGCTACTATGTTTACTAAGCCCTTAGCAAGAGTACTGGGTGAAGCAGAGATGGGTAAGGGTCAAGGCTTTGGGGTCAGAACCTTCTGAGTTGGAGTCCCAGTGTCTTCGCTGACAAACGTGACCCTGGGCCATTTACTTAATCTCAATAAGCCTTAATCTTACCACCTGTATAATGGAGACTATAATACCTATTTTGGAGGATTGAAGTAAAAATTAAGTAAAAGAATTTAAAAATGTATAGAAATTTCTTGGCATGATGTCTGTCACAGGGTATACACAAAATCAAGCTGTTTTTTATTAAAATGATGTCTGGCACATATTCTGTGGTGTAACTCAGTGACTCACCCTGAAACAGAGTTATACGATTTGAGTCTCTGAGCCTCCATCCGCAAACTCTTTTCCAACTGCCTGCTCATCTTTTCTTAATTGGCTCAAGGATCCTCCCATCTCTCCCTTCCCCTGACTCTCAGCTCTCCAAGAGAAAAAAAAGGGGGGGGGGGAGGAAAGAGAAAAAAAGGGGGGGGGGACATACAGCCCTCTGTTAAGACATTTGGCAAAAAAGCTCATAATCATATGTTTATTTTAATTTCACTTTGCTGTCTTCCAAAACACAGGCCTATGCAGAACCATGCTTCTGTTTGCCTCCTGGGCATTCACAGTTATTCAGTGGTAACGATGCACAGTCCATTTATAAACAAACATCTTTTTGTCTTTATTGCTGGGTTTGTTTGTGATGTCTGAATGAGCCGTTTAAGTATATGTTTATACAGCTACTTATCAAGTGTTTTGTACTGGGTGCAAAAAGAAGGTAGAAGTGGCTATTACATAACTCATGGTTTGGAGTGCTGCCACAGAGTAGAGCTTGGGGAGTTAATGATGGAGGAGAAGGACTCTCTCACATTTATATCCCCTCTCTACAATGGTGGGCCACCAGAGGGGAGAGCTCAGTGGACAAGTGAAAGATCAGTTCCCATGTGTTCAGCCTGAATGTAAGCCAAGATCTAGGGTGCACTCAGTGAGAAAGAAAACCAAATGGTGGGTCATGGGAGACCCATGACTCGGGTATCCAAAACAGCAGTTAACTGGAGTGGCAGTAGGACAAGGGGGGTGTGTGTGTCCAGAGACAAAGAAGATAAGAGACAAATCCTGAAGTATTAACAGGGTGGGGTTGTGAAGGGACATGGCATGTGGCTTACCTGTCCCTGCTGGCCTGGAGGTGGCCTCTGAAAGGATAGACCCCGACTAGACAAACCATATGTTCTAATCCAATGTTTATCAAAAGGTATCTGAAATCATTTGATGAACTCTGCCCATTTCTCACTGATCTGATTGTTGTACTAGGGGGAAATACTCCGTTGTGGCTTTGGGTGCCATATGAGTCTTTGTTATTTATTGAAAGGAGAGATAATGAAAGTAGAGGGGAAATGCATATGATTCAATAGCATCGTGTATAGGGCTGCTTACCTGTGATTTTTTTTTCACTATTGTGAAATAAGGTCAGATGGGATTCTTCTCCTATTCTAGTTTTGCCTTTGCAATGTGTGTATGTCTCTGAGCAATACTGTTTTTCTCAATCAGAGTATATCTTTATAACACTTACAAAATGTGTTAGATGTACTTTTAGAGGTACCAGATGTCCTGTTTTACTCTCTGGGGAATGCCTGTGTATTCTATCAAAGTTCTCAGGGGACAGAGTTCCTTAAACACCAAATAATAATAGTAATAACAAAAGTAAAACCCATTAAGTATTCTAAGAGCTGATCACACCTGAGCAGAGAACTGTTGTTTGTTGCATGTGGACAGTAAGATCAAAGAAAGGAAAAGCTAATTCTGTGTCTTAGTCTGAGGGAACAGTGAAAAGAGACTAGGAAATAAATGGTAAAAAAAAAAAAAAAAAAAAAAAAAAAAAAAAGATAAGAAAGGAATAATAATGGTTTCATGTGGTTTTTCTTCTTTTGCAGTTCTGTTTTGACCCCAATGTGGATGATGCAGTCAGGGCCGAACCACTGATCAGAATCTGAAAAATTCCCATTTTCTCAGTCGCCTTCAGTTGAGATAAGATGGAAGACTCTTACAAGGATAGGACTTCACTGATGAAGGGTGCCAAGGACATTGCCCGGGAGGTGAAGAAACAAACAGTAAAGAAGGTAAATCAAGCAGTGGACCGGGCCCAGGATGAATACACACAGAGGTCCTATAGTCGGTTCCAAGATGAGGAGGACGATGACTATTACCCGCCTGGAGAGACTTACGATGGGGAGGCCAATGATGATGAAGGCTCCAGTGAAGCTACAGAGGGTCATGATGAAGATGATGAAATCTATGAAGGAGAGTATCAGGGCATCCCCGGTATGAACCAAGGGAAGGACAGCATTGTGTCCGTGGGGCAGCCCAAAGGAGATGTGCACAAGGACCGGCAGGAGCTGGAGTCAGAGAGGAAAGCTGATGAGGAGGAACTAGCCCAGCAGTATGAGCTGATAATCCAAGAGTGTGGTCATGGTCGTTTCCAGTGGGCCCTATTCTTTGTCCTGGGCATGGCCCTTATGGCGGATGGTGTGGAGGTGTTTGTTGTTGGCTTCGTGTTGCCCAGTGCTGAAACAGACTTGTGCATTCCAAATTCAGGATCCGGATGGCTAGGTGAGTGTGCCATGTCAATGAGACAAATTCTGAACCTGGATTATTTATTGAGCACAGTTAACAGATAGAATAAATACTTCCCCTCTAGAGCAGTGTGTTTTTCCCCCAACATTTTATTTTATTTATTTATTTTTTTAAATATTTTATTTATTTATTTGACAGACAGAGATCACAAGTAGGCAGAGAGGCAGGCAGAGAGAGAAGTGGAAGCAGGCTCCCCGCTGAGCAGAGAGCCCGATGTGGGGCTTGATCCCAGGACCCTGGGATCATGACCTGAGCCGAAAGCAGAGGCTTTAACCCACTGAGCCACCCAGGCGCCCCACCCCCAACATTTTATTATGAAAAACTTTAGACATACAGAAGAATTAAAAATGTTGTACAAGGATGCCCATATATATCCACCACCCAGATCCTAGAGGTTACATTTAATACCGTATTTTCTTTACCATCTGTCCATCCAACTCATTTCTTAACGCATTTCAAAGAGCAATAGATTTTAACTTATCATATTACAAATGTTTTATTGGTTTCTCCTTTATTAACTTCCAGAGATATGCCCTGGGAATTTAATAAAGCTGTTATGTGAAAACCTATTTGAGTAGTTTCCTAAATATAGAGATTAATTCTAGAAAACTCTGACAAACGTGATTTCACATTTCAAATTTTATGTGAAGTACTACAATTTAAATACTTTGGGGACCCTGCTAATTTTTTTTTCTATAATCTATGTGTATGTTTGCTTGTTTATTTTTTCACTTAGTCTTAGTCATAGAATTTTCTCTAGATTACATTTTCTATCTTTTTCAAAGTTCATTCCTTTGTGCCTAAACTGGGAAGACTTCCTCATATGATTTTAAAAATCTCTTTCAAATCATATTAATATCTAAATTATATGTATAAAAATATTACCTCCCTATAAAATATCTAGATAGCCGATTTGAGTTTTGTTTTAAAGTTACCATGGGGCAGCTGAGTGGCCCAGTTGGTTAAGTGTCTGACACCTGATTTTGGCTCAGGTCACAATCTCATGTCAGGCTCTGTGGTAGGTGTGGTGTCTACTTGGAATTCTCTCTCTCCCTCACCCCTCCCTCTGCCCTTCCTTCTGCACATGCTTTGCACACACACCGCCTCTCTCTAAAAAAAATAAGTAAATTAATTAATTGATTTAATTAAATAAAATTAAGCTACAAGGTTTACCTTGTTACAAGATCTTAGTCAATGTTCCCACTTATTCCCTTGCTTGATCTCGCCACCCTGATCATGACCTGAGCTGAAATCAAGAGTTGTATTCTTAACCAACTGAGCCACCCAGGTGCCCCGAAATGCCATTTTCTAACCTGCTCTGTGACGTTGTGAGAGAGATAATCATGAATGAGAAAAGGATTTATATCTATTCCTTTAACAGCTGTTTCTTTATATCACTTCCTTCTAACATCTATTTTTTTAGTCACTTAACTGAGCGAGATAGATCTGTAGAAGATAGATCTGTAGAAGCAGACAGTGAGGGAGAGAAGGTATGGGGGAATGGGGCACATTTTGCGTGTTTTTCCTGGTAGACTCATCTATGTGTTCAGCCATCAAAATGCAGAACATAATTCGGAGGAGGGTCATTAGTCATTTGTCAAATTGATCCTTTCAGTGTATCCCTTGTGTATCTAGTGCACCATATTTTGTCTTTGGTTTTTTCTTTGGTGGGCACATAGATCTACCGTAAGTCTGGACATCAAAACCTTTTATTAAGATTTTGCAAAAGGAATATATCAACAGAACATTTTAGAAAGCTAGAGCCTTAGAAATACATGCAGGGGCACCTGGGTGGCTCAGTGTGGTTAAGCCTCTGCCTTGGCTCAGGTCATGATCTCAGGGTTCTGAGATCAAGCCCCGCATCGGGCTCTCTGCTCAGCAGGGAGCCTGCTTCCTTCTCTCTCTCTGCCTGACTCTCTGCCTGCTTGTGATCTCTGTCTGTCAAATAAATAAATAAAATCTTTAAAAAAAAAAAAAAAAAGAAAGAAATACATGCACACACATATTTAATAATTGCAAGCTAAATTTTACCACAGACATCTTTTCGTGTTGTGATCCTAGCTTTTATATTGGAAACGTTCCAGGAGAATCTAAATTATGCTTAGTGTGGGATGGAAGCACAGTATTGCCATGGTGCCCTGACCAGTCTATCCCAGAAACCTGTAAACCCCAATGATGTTACACACCCCCAGGTGGCACCCAGAAGTGCAGAGAATGCCGCGGAACAAACGCAACACAGATATTTTCATCTTCTCATGAATATTGGCTGCTTTAGTGAGTTAAAAATGTGTCCCTGGGAGTGTATGGTTTCACTCAATGTTGCGGGTCCTCAGCAGAAGCATTTTAATGGTTTTGTAACAGTCCCTCCCAGACTTGCATTTCAATTATTTTGCCATTGTAATTTCACTTATAATTGCATTCTAACAGAGTTTTTTGGGGGGCAGGCATTGAAATTGTTTTGCCGTTTTCATTTCATCAAATAATAGCTTTGTAATATGATTATCACACTAAGTCACAGCAGCGGGATCAAAATACAAGAAAGATGCATGGCCCATGTTTGGTGGTGTTTGAGGAGTATAGATTTGCAAAATAATTTCTCATTTGCTACTGAGCGTTCTGTCATTTCGTCAAGGAAGGTGAGGAATGAAAAATAGGAACCAATGTATGTCTCAGTTATTTGGGAGATCAGTCATCTCTTGGTGTTTGCTAGAAGATTAACTTAAAGGGAGTTAAGAGTGTCTTGTGTGTGCATGTCTCTATGTGTGTGGTCTGTGTGTATGTATAACATTGTTAATTAGAGTAAATATTTAATTATCCAACAAGTTGCTCTTTGAGGGGATGAGTGCAGTCACTTTAAGATAATCCATGCTTTATTGCCAAAGTCTATTTATTGAGCAATTACGTGCACAGCACAGTGTCATATCACAGGGGGTAATAGGGCAAGTAATACGAGGCTTCTATGTCAAAGAATACAGTCTAGTACAGAGAACGCACAAGTGCCAGGTTAGTGGTACAAAGAGTGTGGTACCAGGTTAGTGGTACAAAGAGGCAAGTACCAAGAGCTGGGAGAGACGTGTAAATAAGGAGACTTGAGGCTGAGAGGCCACAGAAAGGGTTAGGACCTCACCAACGTGGTGAGGAAAAGGCAAGGATTTCAAGAGGGTGGAGTCAGCAAGGATCGGTCCTTGATTAATTCAGACAGTGGAACAAGTGGACAGTTGATGAAAAGAAGGTGACTCATCTAAGTAATGCAGAGTACTGGTCCTAACATGAGGAAGAAGGATGAAGAGTTGGTTTTAGACTTCTTTCTGCGAGATCCTTGGGGGTGTCCATAGAGCCGCTGGGCTACTCTCCGTTTGGGCTGAAGCATAGTTGGTTGGTGAGCCATCTCATTTAAGATGACACTGCCAGTGACCTTCACCAGGAGGCTGGCGACATCCTGCAGAACGCTGTTTATGGGTCTGGTGATGAAGAGGAGGACTGAGAAAGAGAAGCCCGAGTAAGAGGAGCAGCCAGGAGAGTGGGGAGGCCTGGAAGTTGCTGGGAAAAGGAAGAGGCCTGTAACTCTTGAGTGCTGCAGTGTGGTACAGGAAAGGTTGCAAAGGGTCTCTCAGTTCAGGCAGTGAAGTTCTTGGCTATGCAAATGGCTCTTGAGACCCACAAAGTGAACAAGGTTAGGTGAATAATAGGTTCAACAGCTAAAGAACGGCACAAAATTTTAAACGTCTTATCTGGACGGTCAGTGACATTAGCTGCCACTCTGACGTTACAATAGGTTCTGTGTTGGAGTAAGAGGTATTTATGCAGTGGCTCTGTGTGGGGGGCATGGCCCAAGGCCCTGTAAGGGAGATTAAGATGAGTAAGGATTGGTTCCTTATATGGATGGAGATCATGGTATTCCCCAGTGGCTGGTGCCTTAGGGATTTAGGCAGACCCTGTCGTCTTAAAAGTGAGGGGAGGTGCTCTGGGCATGTGGGCAACTTGCCTAGTCCAGGGCTGCGTACTGGGGAAGGCAGACTGTGGAACATACTTCCCAGCTCCTCATCCCATGTTTCTTTCCAGTTCTCTAATATTTTCATTTGAAGTCCTCTTGTTTGGGTTTACTCCTAGGAGAAGATGATATTCTCAATTACTAGCAGAAATATACCACTCTGGTATCTCAAGGGATGATCTAAAATTCACTTTTTGTTTGTGAACTCCAACTGTGTAATCACCTGTTCATCTTAGACCTTTGTCGCCCTTTTCTAAAACCCTAATAGAGGATATTGTCTGGTTTTGTTTTTTGTTTTCTGTCTTTTTGAATTTATAGACAGTACATAATGGTAACAGTCACAAATGAGAAATAAGATTTTCTCTGAGAATTAACATGTGAAATCAACCCATAGTACAAAGTCATCTTAAAGAGGCAGAATAGTAGAAGTAAAATAGAGGGAATGTAAGCCCCATGGGACCAGGGGCTTTTGTCTGTGTTGTTAAGTACTATCTCCCCCCTATCCAGATCAGTTCCTGGTACATATTAGAATCTCAACAACTCTTTGAGATGACAGTCTGTGAGACCATTAACACATTGAGAACTCATTGAAGGTACTGATATATCCAAAGGAAGAATGTGTTGTTTCAAATGGGACTTCGTTAGTTGTGGAGGACCAACAGGAGGGAAAGTCATAGATGTACATGTTGGCAGTGCCCTTCTAAATGCTGTCAGGGTTGGTATGCTCCAATCTAAAAATTTTAACCTATGTATTTTTGGGACCACATGTATCCCTATTATAAGGAAAACCACATTAGCCTGGAGTCTGTGAAGGCATGACTCCTGTAGCAAAGACATTTCGTTCTCATTCCATGCTCCGTAGCACTTTAAGATTTCAAATTCAGCTTTTTTTAGAGTTTTCCCATTAGGAATGTGCTTGCCAAAGGATGCCAGTCTTTTTGGCAATTTTGGTTTTTTTTGGTTTAATTAACCAGATGTCCATTCTGGCTTTTTTCCATCTGTCTTGGTGAGGTTGACTACTGAGAGTCTGTTTCTGAAGATGGATCTGTTCAGGATGTGCTGATACGTCCAGTTTTGACACATGTAGTTCTGAGGTCCAGAGTAGGACAGGATAGAAGAAGCTGGCACCTACATGGCCTACTTGGGTGGTCCCCTGGGTTTCCTGGAGAAATATCCTAGAGTAATACTAGTTTTCTTTTAGAACATGTATAATATTGGCATATTGGGCAGAAATGGAGGTAGACCATGAACATCAAGCATTGAGAATATATTTGTACATATGAATGCAATTTTACTTGACATTTTTTTCACTTTTTGAACTCTTGGAAGTTTAAAAAAAGATTTGTAAATAATTCTAGAATAAATATGGACTTTTGTGAATTTAAGATATATTTTTGACTAGAAGTAGAGGGGTGATTTTCCTTTTAGTCAATACTTGGCTATTGACTGTATCAAGTCAGACTATTGGCATTTGTATATCTTCTCTTGATAACTATAATGTTCACTCAACAAAAATGTATTGAGTGCTTATTATGTGACAGGCATGATTTTAGATTCAAGGAATACAATGGTAAAAAACAAACAAACAAACAAACAAACAAACAAAACCCACAAATCTCTAATAGACCTGAAGCATATTTTTTAACCTTTCTTTCTTTAGTTTCTAAACCTAGGTGGTGGAATTCCTTGGAACATACAGTGTTTTTCTCTCTCTTTCTCTTTCTTTTTCATTTTGTTTGCCACTTCTAAGAAGGGTGATTTCCTTGAAGCCTGAGCTGGATGGAGATGACCTGAACTACCCCTAGTTTCTCTTTCTCCATCCCTACACATGCTCCTTTATTCTTTTAGGTATTAACAAAGGAAGATACATTCTTTTGAGATTTCTAACCCCTTTATATTTAGCTGACTATATTTTAAAAACAAAACAAGCTTCAAGTTTCTGAGATACATTTTGTTTTAGGCCCATTCACTACTGATTGCCACAAAACTGCAGACAGATTACAGAAGCTGGCTCACTGTTCATTGAATCAGCCCTTTCACTCAGTCTGTATCACCCATTCCCAGTGCCGTCAGGTAGACCAGTATATCCAGGCTAATAACAAGATGCAGTCTTAGCTTTAGTCCAAGCTTTGATCTTTTAGCATCTGGGTATTCTCTGTATGTTTTTCACGGTTTTATTGAAAAGTAACTGGCATACATCACTGCATAATTTTAAGGAGTACAGCATGATGGTTTGGTTTGCATATATTGTAAAACGATGACCACTAGGTTTAGCTAATGTCCATATTCTTATAGATACAATAAAAACAAAAGAGAGGGGGAAAAAAGGCAAAAAATTGTTTCCTCATTATGGGGACACTTAGGAATAAGAACCCTCTTAGAAACTTTCCTAGGTAGCTGACTCTTGAATAACGTGGGGGTTAGAGGTGCTGACCCTTTGCATAGTCAAAACTCCCCTTGTAAATTTTCACTCTCCCCAAACTTAACTACTAATAGCCTTCTGTTGATGGGGAAGCCTTACCGGTAACATAAATAGTCTATTAACACATACTTTGTATGTTACATGTATTATATACTATATTCTTATAATAAAGTAAACTAGAGACAAGAAAATCATAACAAAGAGAAAATACATTTACTCTACTGTACTGTATCTATAAAAAAAAAAAATCTGTGTATAACCCAGATAGCTTCAATCCACATCGTTCAAACCTGTGTTGCTCAGGGGTCACCTGTAAATCGTACACCAGTGTTAGCTAGAATCATCATTCTGTACATTACATCTAGTACTTTCTTATCTTATAGTTGGAGGTTTGCGTCATTTGACTACCTTCCTCCATTTCTCCCTACTTCTTCCCCTCTCCCTCGGCCTCTGGTAACCACAGTTCTGATCTCTTTTTCTGTGATTTTTTTTTTTTTTTAGGTTTTTGGGTATTTTTTGTTGTTGTTATTGTTGTTTTACATTCCACATATAAGTGAGATAATACAGTGTTTTTCTTTCTTCTTCTGGCTTGTTTCACTTAGCATAATACCTTCAAGGTCCCAGCATGTTGTTGCAAATGGTTGGATTTCCTTGTTTTTTTTGTTGTTGTTGTTTTATTTTTTTTAATGTCTGAATAATATTCCAGTGTGTGTGTGTACGCACCGCAACTTTTTTTTTTTAAAGATTTTATTTATTTATTTGACAGAGATCACAAGTAGGTAGAGAGGCAGGCAGAGAGAGAAGGGGAAACAGGCTCCCCACTGAGCAAAGAGCTTGATTCAGGGCTTGATTGCAGGACCCTGGGATCATGACCTGAGCTGAAGGCAGAGGCTTTAACCCACTGAGCCCTGAAGGCACTCCTGCACCATAACTTCTTTATCCATGCATCCATCAACAGACAAGATTGTTTCCATGTTTTGCCCATTGCAAATAATGCTGCTATGAACATGGGAGTGCAGGTATCTTTTTAATTAGAATTTTTGTTTCCTTTGAATATATTCCCAGAAGAGGAACTGCTGGATCATAGGGTAGTTCTATTTTTAATTTTAAGAGAATCCTCCATACTATGTTCCTCAGTGGCTGTACCCATTTACAGTGCCACCAACAGTGCACAAAGTTTCCCTTTTCTCTCCGTGCATGCTAGCACTTTTTATCTCTCATCCTATTGGAAGGCCATTCTGACAGGGGTGAGGTAATATTGTGGCTTTAATTTGCATTTCCATAATGATCACTGATGTTGAGTTTCTTTTTATATGTTTATTGGCTTTTCTTATCTCTTTTTTGGAGAAATGTCTATTCAGGTCCTTTGCTCATTTTTAAATTGGGTTATTTGTTTTTTGCTTTTGAGTTGTGGGAATTCTTAAATATTGTGAATATTAACCCCTTATCAGATATGTGATTTACTGATACTGTTTTCCTGGTCCATAGGTGTTCTTTGTACTTTGTTGATGGCTCGTTTGCTCTGCAAAGGATTTGTACTTTGATTTAGTCACACTTGTTTATTTTTTATTTTGTTGCTGGTCATGTCCAAAAACCTGTGTCATATCCAAAAATCATTATCAAGACCCATATCAAGGAGCTTTATTCATATATTTTCTCCTAGAGCTTCACAGTTTCAGGTCTTACTTTTAAATCTGTAATCCATTTTGAGTTAATTTTTGTGAGTGCTGTAAATTATGGGTCCAGATTTGTTCTTTTACCTGTAAATATCCAATTATCCCAGCACTGTTTATTGAAGAGACTATCTTTTCTCCATTGAGTATTCTTTGCTCCCTTGTCAAATATTAGTTAAGCATATGTGCTTGAGTTTATTTTGATTCTGTCCCACTGCTCTATTTGTCTGTTTTTATGTCAGTACTACACTGTTTTGGTGACTATAACTAATATTGTATAGCTTGAAATCAGGGATTGTGATGCTTCCCTCTTTGTTCTCCTTTCTCATGACTTCTCATGACCCTATTCAGGGTCTTTTGTGGTTTCCTATGAATTTCAGGAGTGTTTTTTTCTATTTCTGTAAATGTGTTCTAAGTTTTAAAAGGAAATGCTTTGTATCCTAAAAGTGTAGGCTGCAGATTTCAGGAACAGCAGCTGTGTACCCTGCCTAATCCCTTTGTCATTGACATCGGCCTTGGCGTCTTGAAGGGAGGTTTGAGGTCCAGGGTGTGTGTGTGTGTGTGTGTGTGTGTGTGTGTGCACGCACGCACGCGTGCACACACCCTCTGGATCTGTTTAGCCTCTAAGCTGTCACAGTGATTCTAATTGGAATTAAAAAGCTATTGGCTTCTAGAGAACATCCTGTCCACCAACACTAGCAAAATCTTATTTGGATTCATTATTGCCAAATTGGAAAAGAAGACTCAATAATTTGTTGCCATTATCTTCCTGGGTCTTATTTCCTTTGGTCATTCATATTCTCCTGAGAGATGTGAAGTTTTTAATGTCCTAGTGGAGTTGGCCAAGTAGCCTGAAAAGATTCCTCCATCCCGAGATTCTGTGATCCACTTTCACAGGATAGGATTAAACAGAAGCTCCATGCCACATTCCTGAAACTTGCCAGTGAGCAGCATTCTGGGATGGTGAGAGTGTGATAGTAAATGCCTTTCTGTCACCTGGAGGCTCATTGGAGCTTTTTCCACAATACGGCTTTGAACCTGAAAACTGATCCTTGTATCCTGATGTCCTAGAGCACTCCTGAATGAGGATTCTGATTCCACTGGTGGTCCTGGCCTTACATATCCTGATTCAGTGTGGAACTCTCCCTGAAGTCTCAATAGAACTTGTTGATCTGTTGTCAGTTTAGAGAATTTGTTAATTACAGGTTGGTTTAAATAGGGCAATCTGAAATGTTAATCACCTAATAACTACAAATAATTAGGCTTGTAGGTTTGAATTCCAAACATGAAAATGCAATCATCCCCTTCCATGGGAAATCTAACCTTTCAATATTCTTACATAGCAAGAGCTTTTATAGGACTTAAGCTTCCTGCAGAATGCTTTGGAGAGTAGGAAATGGTTTGATTACATTCATTTTGAAGAGTTAATCTGATAAATTACTCAAGTAAGTATTCCCAGCCCACATCTTTGCAAACTGACATACTTACCTTAAACTTAGAAAATTCTTATTGGTTTTTTCAAGATTGTGAGAGAAAAAATAAAAGAGATCTTTGGGTATAGTTCTTACCTTTGATTTCAAAATTGAGATCTCTTGTCAAATATAGAATGATGAAGACACAATGAATTTTTCCAGCTTTTTATGTAAGTAATTTGCTTAAAAACAATATAATGATCTTTAAATTATTTTCACACCTCTCTGTTATCTAAATGCTAAAGATAATAAATTTTGTCGTGTGTATTTTATTACATTAACAAATGTAATCTTAAATGAGCAAATATGTCCACATGTTGGAATATCGTTTATTTTTGCCATCAAGTTTATTTTTTCACTCTCAAGACAAAGCCTGGAAACAGAGAAGCTGACAGCTGAGAAATGCCTAACATCCTATTGCAAGCACTTTCCATAGCCAACTTACACTGTGGGGCTGCTATGAACAGTTGTGCAAGTTGTAACCCGCCCAAAAGCACCTGGCAGGTGCTGGAATCCAGCCTTCCTTCTACTCACCAAGCCATTCACCCTGGCTTGTGGGTAATTCCACCTGCCTATAAGAAGAGGTGACTTTTGCTAATTCTTATACTCTAAGGAGATTCTTTTTTGTCATTTATCCACCTAGATGAGGACCTTTTCTCAGTTAACATAGAGGAGCCTTCTGTGCCAAGAGGCTCCATTATTTGGGGCTCTACATCAGGTAGTGGGGAGCCTGAGGGGATTCAAAAGGAGGAGGAAGATAAGAAACCAAGGTCTTGCCTTTCCAAGAACTTATGGCAGGTTTAGATTACTCAGAAGAAGGAAAAGATCAAAGGAAAAGCATAACTGAGGTGCAAATATAATTCAGTAAACATTCACCCAAGCAGTTACAGTTGTTGGGTGCTAAGCATAGTCAAATCAATATGGGCTTTATGTTAGAAGATCATGTGCCTAGTTTCATTGACTTAAAATACTTTGGAAATGTTGAAAAATGGGGGACTTTATGTTTGTAAAGGCACTACATTTGAATGTCTCAAAACTACAGAAGTGGAGAGAGTAGATCTGGAAGGGACACCATCATCAGAGAGCTTCAATCCCTCTCCCAACCAGCGGCATGCATGTATTTGTTGCCCAGAAATTGCTGAGTTTTGTTTTGGAAAAAAAGTAAAGAGCACAGGCCTCCTTTTCTCGTCCTCTGGAGGCAGGCTGGTGCCCCAGAGACTCTGGGTGGTGATGAGAGAAACCATGAGGCTCAGAGCCCTAGGACAGTACAGAGGGGAATTTTCAGATTTGCCCTGATCCTAATCATGGGTAGGGTATCCTGCTAACACTCCCTATGTGTCTGGCATCTCAAGGGTAAGAAGGGTAGCCAGCGCTAAAGTTAGCAGAAATGGCATATGAGGGAAGGGCTGCCCCTCAGCCTGGGATGGAAGGTCCCTGGACAGAGGCCAGGATGGGGTGCCCTTAGGTGGTAGGGGATCAAGCATGTTACAGGTTTCATACTCGGTCCACTTTATCTTCCTGTCTCACCATCTTTTGTTCATGCTGCCTCTTCTAGTAACTTTGCGCCATTGTCCTTAATAAATGACATCAATATAATTACCATTAAAAAAGAGAGAGAGAGAAAGAGAGAAGGCCCTGCTTTAGGACAAGGGACTCTGCTAGTTATGCCTCTGATGAGGGAGTTTTCAGTCAAACAGAAGACCTCCTAACCTGCACTGAGGTTAGGCTGGGGCTTGGTGGAGTGGCCAACATGCATCTGTACTATCAGGTTAACCAAGGAACATCAGAGAAAGTTGGGGTGGGTGGTGAAGAAGAGTGTGTTCTTTCCTGATGCCCAGGGGAGAGCTCAAGGAAAACAGGATGAAGTCATGCACCTGGCACTTCTGAAGGGCAAATAGCCTTGGAGTTGCTAAGATGAACATTGCATCCACACAGCACCCTTGGTTTGTGCTTGGGAGAGCTCCTTTGATGGGTATAGTGTAGGATCAGGCTCAGAGAGGGGAAGTGAAAGGGGATACTTCACATTCAGTATGGCCCTTTGTGAAGTCAGGAAGAGAAGATGAGAAAGTTGGGCTTTGCTTTCCCTAAGACGGAATGTTAATAAGACACTTCCAAATAAGTGTTGGAACCCAACATTCTTCTAGGAGACTAAGATTTCTGTGGTTCTGCAGAGCAGCAAGCCTTTGGGGAATAGTTTGTAGCATTTGAATTACCAACGATCAAGACACAAAATAAATTACATTCATGATGTCTTTGGTTATTTAAATTTAGGCATTTATAGCATTCAAAGAGAAGAGGAAAAAGTTGTTTTAAGTAAAATCATTACCAAGAATAGCTCAGTCCTTGGGAGGGATTTGCATGAACCAAAGTGAGAATAAAGTATGTAGCCCCTTTTCTGCATAGAGGCTGAGGGTGTGTAGCATAGAGATCTGCAGTTAACCTATTTAATATGCACATAATGTGCCTATAGAAAGAAGAGAACGGATGGTGAGAGGCCAGGTTTGTGACCCAAAACAGGGTAAGGTTTTAGGATGGGGTCTCTTTATACCCTCCCCAGTGACTAAGTAAAACCAAATCTACCCACAGGTGGTACCATGGTCAGGATGGGGAGAGCAGGAGCTGGGGCATATTAGGGAGAAGTTTGGGGGGAGTGTGTTTTTACCTCCAGAGTCAAGAATCCAGTTTATCTCTGTGACCTTAGGCTAGGACTTTCCTCCCCCAACTCTGAGACCATATTCTTATAGATTGCCATACTTTACTTCTGTAGGCTCAATCATGGCAGTGTGGCAAAGATATTTCACACACACACACACACACACACACACTCACACACACTCCTTCTCCTAGGGATTCAGGTAGAACAGAAAAGCACAGTGTGTTCCAACTATGTGAAAAACAAGGCTACTATCCCTTGGGGACAATGCTTCCTGACAACAGTGAGCTAAAGTGTAAGGAAGATACCACCTTGAGGTGGAGTCAGCATCTCCATCTTGTCAAGTTAATGTAGGAGATGGATGGACTGGAGGAAGCCATGTGATGGTTAGCAGTGCTCAAAGTTGGAAGGAAGGATGACATTAAATAATCAGAAACCAAATATAAAATCAAACAAGAGAAAACAAATAGAAAGTAAACCATAAAAGAACTGCTTAGAAGAAAAAAGATACAGGTTTGATACAGGCTGCAACATGAAAAAATTTTGAAAACCTTATGCCTGAGGGAAATAAGCCAGACAGAGAAGGACAAAAAGGATTGTATGACTGCAGTTATAGGAATTATCTAGAATAGGCAAATACACACAGACAGAAAGTAGATTAGAATTACCTGGGGCTGGAAGGGAGAGGGAATGAGGAGTTACTACTCAAAAGTTAGAGTTTCTACTTGGAATGATGAAAAACTTTGGGGAAAAATGGTGATGATGGTTGTACAGCAGTGTGAATGTACTTAATGCAGCTGAATTGTACAGTTAAAAATGGTTAAAATGGCAAATTTTGTGTTGTGTAAATTTAACACAATTCAAAAGGAAAAGGGAAGAAAAACCCAACCCAATTTGAAGGAAGTTGTTTTGGAGGTGGTTGGGTGCTCGTAGCCATCTTCAGAGATGGCCGGAGTTCACCTGTCTCCTGTGTTTGAGCCACTGCTGGGCCTAGCAGTTAGTCCTGGACGGACACAAATGGCTTCCCAGAGCAACTTCTTCAGCCATTTCCTACATTTTTCACAGAAATCTGGGTCCTGACGGGGCTCAAGTTCTTAGTAGCCTGCTCCTACTGGTAGCTTTCTTCCTGACAAATTCCAGGCTGATTCTGGGCGTGGAGTTTGCCATAGTGGCTTCTTACATAAGAATATTCTAGGGGCGCCTGGGTGGTTCAGCTGGTTGGGCAACTGCCTTCGGCTCAGGTCATAGTCCTGGAGTCCCGGGATCAAGTCCCACATCAGGATCCCTGCTCAGCAGGGAGTCTGCTTCTCCCCCTGACCCTCTCTCCTCTCCTGCTCTCTCTCTCTTTCATTCTGTCAAAAAAATAAATAAATAAAATATTAAAAAAAAAAAGAATATTCTAGACTGCTAAATTCTTGAATATCTTGGGGAATATTTGAGGGTATAGGGAGGGATTTGGATATAGATGAATTATGTTACTTAAAAATCATAAGGGAACAAGTAATATAACCTAGAATATTTTGTAGGCAATTTTTCAGTAAGCTTGTAGTCAAGATAATCATTAGATTAAAATGTGCGACTACGCTATGTAACTTGTTTGAGAAATGAGGTAATTTTTTTAGGTAAATGAAGTTTAACTCCTCAAAAACCAAAGCTGCTGTTGTTTAAGCCCATTTCTTCAAAGAAAATCAGAAATGTTTTATATTATTTCAAAATTTATCTTCTATCATTTAAATGTGTCCTCATGGTTCAGGGTATTGATTTTTGTTCTTTGTGTAATACTTTAGTTTTTCTTCATCCCTTTCTATCATCCTGTCTCTGCTGCCACTTTAACTGTCTCTAACTTATCCCCTGATGTATCTGTGCTATGGGTTAGGAAACTAGATAACCAAGGTTGTTAAGAATTATCAGTTAAACAAGAGTAAATAGATTATGAGAAGGAACTGAGAATTATTGGGTAATTGCTTGACTTTATAAGTGAGGCTTTGTACCAGATAAACAGGATGTCCAGAAGCCAAGCTCAGGTTCTGTGGAGGAGGCATTGGAAGGACATGGGAAGTTTGGCGTTTGGTACTATTTGTCATTGTTCTTCAGATCATTCTTGGGGGAGTGGGATGGAAGATTTGGGTCACAACACATCCTTGATCAAATGTTTGCTGTTTGGTTTATAGAGTGCCTTAAACTCCCGAGTATGGTATTCCAAGCTTTCCATAACCTGGGCCTGATCTCTTTTCCCCTCTTTTCTGCTGTTCACTCCCCTCTCCCAGATATTCCAAAATCAGGATGTAGAGTTGCCGGATAAAATACAGGGTGCACAGGTGAATTTGAATTTGAAATAAATAACAAGCAAATAATATTTTTATAAAGGTATGTCTAATGCAACATTCGGGATACACTTAAAATATTATTTGTTTATCTGAAATTCAAGTTTAACTGGGCATCATGTGTTTTTATTTGCTAAATCTGGCCACCTTACTGGTGAGTGGTGATAACAGCAGGAGGCAGAAGGACTAGAGTTTGTTCTTTACCCTTTATGTGTCACGCATCCCATCAGTCATTAAATTTACTATTTCATTTAATCACTATCATATCTGGTCTCAGACTTTGTGAGTCGGTGCTAAGGGACGTGTGTATGTTTTATAAGCATCCCAAATGATTCTCATTCAAAGGAAAGTTTCAGAAACACTGTGATAGAGACCACTGCTTCTCAGACACAATGTGCAGATGTCACCCGAGGATGCAGCTTTTGATATAGCAGACCTGGGGTGGGCCTCAGGTTCCTCACGCTAAGATGAGCTGGGATCACAGGTGAGGCTGAAAGTGGTGATTATGAACCCCACTGTGAGTAGTGCAGTCTTGGGCCCCCAGCCAAGCAGCAGCACCATCCCCATCATTGTGATAGTGAAGGTATATGTGATACTATGATTTTAAACAATGGGGTATGTGTTAATGTAAATTCACCAGCAACATTCATTACAGCAACATTCATTACAAAGGAACCTAATGGTCTATTTTTGAGGAAAGGTTTTCTTTCCAAACAGTAAATCTCTCTCTTATTGACAGTTAAGAGATGCCCATTTGTTTTTCCTCCACCAAAATGGCTATTGACTTCTTTACCCCAGTTTTTCTCCTACACAGTGGGGGAGGGAGGGGTGACATCACAGTTCCTAGCTGCATTTACAGCCACGCATCACAGAGTGGTCCCCAGATGTGCAGGGCAGTGTGACTCTGCTTTGTGGAAATAGTTTCTCAGTACCAGAGCCATGGTGATAAAATTATAATGTGAATTCTTCAGGTTTTTCCCAACTCCTGTGTAACATGAAATTAAATGACGTTTCTGAGTGGGGCTTATTGTCTCTGTAGAATCTAGTGAAATCAGAAGTATGAAAAGTACTGCTGTGTCAAAAAAACTGATTGGAAACTGGCAAGGGTTAACCAGACTGTTTCCAGGAACAAAGGAATGCCCCACAGTGGGACTCAACCCAGCTGTTAACACACACACCCAGGCGGAGGCCGATTATATGTGTGAGAAGTGGTTGGCTTCTCAGGGCTTTCTGTCTGATCATGTGGTTAACTACTCATTTTTCTCATTAATAGGCCAGAGATGCCTTTGTGGAATGTAACCTTTCAAATTTTAACAGTTCATACACAGAAAGACACCAGCAGGGGTCCTCCACCTGTTCATTCCTCAAATTCTTATTGACTTGGTGCAAGACACTTGCACTCTGTTTTGTGGCAGATACAGACATCAGCCAGACCAAGGCACAAGGCACTTCCCATCAAAATGGTCTGGGGACCAGAGGATGGAGAGAGAGATTCTGTTTCAGGAAGGCTTGGTTTTAAAAAAGGTTTCAGGAGATCATCGTATTTGACCAGGCTTTTCAATGCGGACACAATGTGGACTTGCAAAGCCAAGGGTGGACAAAGGGGGTTTCTAGGAGAGGGAATAGACTGAGCAAAAGCAGGAAGGCAGGAAAACCATGGGTCAGGTGTTGTGAGTAGATTGTGGTTCCATTTTGTTGAAGTGGAGCATACACAGAAGGGAGTGCTTGGAAGGGTGGGTGGGGACCTACCTGTTCATGGAGACTAGATTGAGTTTTTTCAGGTGTGGGTATGGAGCGCTTTAGATATTAGCAGAGAAGTGATGTGGTGAGACTGCTCCTTTGGGAGACTGTTGTGTTTAGAATGGGTCAGAGATGAGCCTGTGGGATTAGCTAAGAATCATTTGCATTGAGTGGTCCAGACAGTAGGTGTGGAGGGCCTGATGGTGGGTGATGCACAGAGGCTGTTGGAGGACAGGGGATTTCCCAGTGAGTATCTGGACCCTCACAGCCCACTAGCTATGCGAGCAAGGGAGAGGAGCATACCAGAAGGCACTGAGGTTTCATGCCCTGGTGTTGTGTTGGGCAGGAATGCATAAAACATAAACTACAGTTCTGGCATTGGTGGGGAGGTACCGGGAGCCTGTGTGTAGGAAGATGAATTTAATTATTATAGGTGCAAGAATTGAATGTCTTAGTCACAGACTTCCCTTAGCCTAGTGATCACGTGCCCAGTAATTTTTTGTTGAGTTTGAGGTGCCAACCAGACTCAGAAGAAACGATCCAGGAGGCATTTAAAGTGGGTCCTGAGACTTGGCAGGGAAAATAACCCTAGAGATGGGTGTTGGAGACATCTTTGTTTTTATTTATTTATTTATTTATTTATTTATTTATTTATTTATTTGACAGAGATCACAGGTAGGCAGAGAGGCAGGCAGAAAGAGAGGAAGGGAAGCAGGCTCCGTCCTGAGCAGAGACACCAATGTGGGCCTCGATTCCACAACCCTGGGATCATGACCTGAGCCAAAGGCAGAGGCTTTAACCCACTGAGCCACCCAGGCGCCCCTGGAGACATCTTTAAATAGAGATGCAGAGCCCACAGGAGAGGATACTTGCTGAAAGAGAGAGCCTGAGGAGGAGATGGGGCTAGTGACAGATCTTCAGGGAATGCTTAGGGGTGACCAGAGAAAAGTCATGAATAAATGGTAGGAAAAGTCTCAGCTGCCTGGAGGCCGAGAGTAGCCAGGATTTCAGGGGGAGGAGGTGGGTATAAACAAGAGTGCTTTGGGGTGAGGGGAGGGGGGCCAGCAGAGGAAATGACATTGGCTGTGGCAGTAAGAAAACTCTTCCAGAGGGTGGAAAGGACAGATGTCAGATTAATCACTAAACTGAGTTCTAATGTCTATTTTAAAGGGAAGGAAAACAAATCAGCATTTAAAAATTGATTCTAAGGTACTGTGGTATATTTGTTTTGGATAATGCTTCTAGTAACATAATTATACCATAGATTGGAGCAGCTGAAAAAATATTAATCCTCTTCTGCAAAGGAAAATTGCACATTGGTAGCCATTATCTAGTGCTCCTATGTCCTTAGGTGCCAATAATCACATCCAGATTATATAGAGGAGAGAAATTGGAAGACCAGGAAAGAAGTGCGTTAGCCACTGCTATCTCATTTTTTTTTTTTTTAATTTTTCCAAATGGAAAACTATCAGTTACCGGTACCTCTGGATTTAACAATAAAATAAACTTTGTTGAAATGTTCACATTTAAGCAGTCAAATAGGAATGATAAATGTAAAGAATTGCCCAGGGGAAAGATAGCTCCCAGTGACCACTCCCTTGTAGGGGTGGCCCTCAGTGAGAGGGTCTTTCACGACTACACAGTATAGCTTTGCCCCCTGGATTTCTGCTGGATCAGTAAAAAAGCCTCCTGTCCCCTGCCTCTCCCTATCTTAAGCATACTACATTTGTAGTGTGATGGTGGCTCTTACAGACTCCTATGGTACATCACATAGTGTGGATGATCCCTGATCATATTTTCTCAGTCACAATGCGACATGTTGTTCCCACAGAGATGCAGTTTCCCTCCTTTGGGAGAAATAAATTCTTACAGCTATGACACAGAAGTGCATCCGGATGGCCTGTTGTGAAGCCAGGAGAGATGAGGAAAGCCAGGGGATGGCCAGCTTCTTCCAGTATGGGGCAGGTGCTTCCTCTGACACCTGCCCCCGCCTCCAGCCCCACTGCAGCCTCCTGAGCTGTTCCTGTTTGAGAGAGACCCCAGCACTTCCCCCAGCCTGGATCCTGAAAGGAGTTCCTGGGAACAACCTCTTCCCTAAGCTTCCTCATATCACATGAGTTCAGTCTGGAGGCCAAGCCTAATGAAATGTTAACCACCCCCTCCTCTCTGAAATTGCATCTGCCTTTGGCTTTTTCTGGAGTGTCCCATTTTCCCCAGTGCTCATTCTGCATTCTTCTCTGTGCTCCCTGGAGGGTCTTCCCAAGACTCAGCCCTTGGAGCTTTGTTTTCTGTGTATGTGTTGTGATTCGAATTGCTTTTCTTTATGCAGTCATCCAACAAGCACTTCCTTGGTGTGTTCCCTGCCCACGTCCCAGACTGGATTCTGGGGTTGTAAAGACATGGTCCTTGCTCTCAGGTGCTTTTGGCCAGGGAGGGAGACAGACACGTGGCAGATGAGGGCACCTCTGTGTTACAGATGCCGTAACAGGGAGATTGAAAAGAAGGAATGGCTAGTGCTTTGAGAGGGCAGGGCTGGAAGGATTTAATAGAGGCAACATCAGGCATTTTCTGATGATTTCCAGGCCTCTACCTTCAAATGTCTAGTTATATATTCCCATTAGGATAGGCAGGAAAGATGCAGAGAAGCACAGGATGGACCAAGGCCATCCTGTGACTTCGGGCAAGTTCTCTAAGCTTCAGTAAACTAATCTGGAAAAAGAAAATAAATAGCATCTTTATCTTGTAGACTTTTTTAAAACTGTGATCATCACCTTTCCAGAGCTCTCATCCTTTGTTTCTGATAGCCTACAGCCAGTTGTGATTAAAACGTCACCTTAGGGAGCAGCTGGGAGGATTTGAGACAAAGTACAAAAACCCTAAGTACTAGAGGGGGCTCCTGGGTAGCTCAGTCGGTTAAGTGTCCAACTCTTAGTTTCAGCTCAGTTCACGATCTCAGGGTCGTGGACTCTGAGCACAGCAAGAGTCTGGTGGAGATTCTCTCCCTCTTCCTCTTCCTCTCCACATCCCCCCGCCACCCCATTTGCACTCTCATTCTCTCTCAAATCTTTTCTTTTTTTTTTTTTTTAAAGTTCCTAGTACTAGAATAGTACTAATAAATGCATATCCTGTCATCATCAACTTCTGCCTTAACACATTTTTAAGTGTGTGGTACAGTATTAAGTGCGTATACCATGCCTTACTATAGATCTCTAGGATTTGTTCGTCTTGTGTAAGTGAAACTGTGTACCCTTTGATTAATGCCTCTCTTTTCCCTTCTCCACAGCTGCTGGCAACCACTGTCCTACTCTCTGATTCTCACCATTCTATTCTCTATTTTAGCTTACTGAAATAGTGGGATCAGATAGTATTTGACTTTTTTGTGTGCCTGACTTATTTTACTTAATACAATGTCTTTCAAGTTCATGTTGTGGCAAATACCATGATTGTATTATTTTTTTAAGGCTGAATAAAATTTTATTTTATGTACATATACCACATTTTTAAAAATCCATTTATCTGTCATGGACATTTAGATTACTCCATGGCTTTACTTTCGTAAATAATGCTGCAGTGAACATGGGAATGCAGGTGTCTCTTAGAAATAGTGTTTTCAGTTCTTTGGGGTATGTACCAAGAAGTAGGATTCCAGGTCATATGTAGTAGTGGTAGTTGTTGTTGTTGTTTTAGAATCTTCCATTATGTGTACCATAATGGTTGTACCAAATACATTCCCACCAACAGTGTATAAAGCTTTCCTTTTCTCTACATCCTTACCAACATTTGTTATCTTTTGTACTTTTGATAATAGCCATCCTAACAAATATTTCATTGTAGTTTTAATTTGCACTGCCCTCATAATTAGTGATGTTGAACACCATTTCACATATGTATGGCCATTTGTATGTGTTTTTGGATAAATGCCTTTTCAAGTCTTTAGTGCATTTTAAAAACCACTTTATTTAATTTGGGAGGGTTTTTTTGTTTTTGTTTTTGTTTTTTTGCTATTGAGTTGTTAGAGTTCCTTATATATTTTGGATATGAATCCTTTATTTGAAAACATTTGAAAAAATCTTGAAAGCAGCAAGAATAAAACAACTCACCACTCATAAGGGAGAAGTCACTAAGGGAATAGTTTTAAAAATGTAGTGAGAGGGGTGCCTGGGTGGCTCAGTTGGATAAGCATCTATCTGCCTTTGGCTCAGATCATGAGCCCAGGGTCCTGGGATCGAACCCCACATTGGGCTCCCTGCTCAGCCAAGAGCCTGCTTCTCTGTCTGCCCCTGTCCCCCTCTTGTGCTCTCTCTCTCTCTGTCTGTCTGAAATAAATAAATAAAATCTTTTGAGTGAAAAAAGAAAGCAACGGGGAGAGACATGATACCTAGAAAACAAAAAAATAAAAGAGCAGATGTAAATTCAACTGTGTATAAATGATATTAAGTATTTATGAATTAAATAATCCAATCAAAAGTCAGAGATGATCAGACTTGATAATAAAACAAGATCCATATTAACTGTTGACTTTGTATCAGAAACAGTGGAGGCCAGAGATAGTGGAATAGCATATTCAAAGAGCAGAAAGGAAAAACAAAAAACAAAAAACAACCTTAAACCTGTTAACCAAAAATCTTATATCCAGAAAAGGTATCTTTCAGAAATGAAAGCAAAATGATAGTCCTGGATAAACAAAAACATAGGGAGGATTTATGGATAACAGGTTTGTTTTACAAGAAATACAAAAGGGAGTTCATCAGCCTAAAAGGAAGTGACCTCACCCAGTAATTTGAATCCACATGAAAAAAACAAAGAGCATTATAAAATTATAAGAGATAGTACATATGAATGAATGTATCTTCTGCCTTCTTCTGTAAACTGATTTAAAAAGCAATTGTGTGTATATATACAATATATATAATATATACAATACATACACTTTATACACACACACACATATGAAATAACATTGGGCTTGTAACTTACAAAAATACAACATGCTTGCCAATAATAGCACAAAAGATGTACATGGAGCAAAACTGTACTAGGCTAAGAAAATAACTCCAGATGGTAGCTCAAACTCACAGAAACAAATACTTTTTTACAAAACAAATTCTTTTTTTCAGAAACAAAACCAAACTCTTCTTTAAATATTTGGTAGTGAAAATTCAGCAGTGAAGCCATCTGGGCCTGAGATTTTCTTTGTGAGTTTTGTTTTTTTTTAAATTATTATTATTAATTTAATGTCTTTTGTTTTTTAGACCTATTCATGGTATCTGTTGCTTCTTGAGTCAATTTTGGTAATTTGTCCTAGAATTAACTTTAGCCTTACACTAACTTAATTCCTGTGAGACAGAAATGTTACTCCTATATAGCTCTATTCCTTTCTCTACCTTGTTATGACGTTGTTAAACATATTATAAGAGTAACAAACCCAACATTATCCTTTTACAATTATTACATTATGGCATTTTTTTACTGGAGCTTCTAGCTAAGGTGGTTAAATTAGAGAAAGAAATAAAAGGCATCCATATTAGAAAGAAGAAGTAAAACTGTTTGCAGATGATACAGTCTTGTATATAGAAAATCTTAGAATGTCACTAAAAAACTACTAAACGTAATAAGCAAACTTAACAAGTATATTAGTTTTTAAGAGCTGTTCTGACAAAGTACTACATTGTGGGTAGCTTCAAACAATAGAAATATATTTGGAAGCTAAAAGTCCAAAATCAGGGTGTTGGTAGCCTCTCTGAGACTGAGTGGCATCCTTCCTTGCTTCTGTTAGCTTGTGTTTGTTGGCAATCTTTGGTATTTCTTAGTTTGTAAATGCATCATTCTGATCTCTACTTTCATCGTCTCATGGCCATCTTTGTCCTGTGTGTCTCTCTCCTTTTCTTATAATGAGACTATCAAATGGGATTGAGGGTCTGTCCTTCTCCAGAATGAGGTCATATTAACCTATTACATCTGCAGTGCCCCTATTTCTAAAGAATGTCACATTCTGAGGTATTAAGGCAATTCAGCTTATCCTCTCATTCATATATATATATATATATATATATATATATATATGTATGTATGTTTAGGGGGATAGGGGTCACAATTCAACAATAGCAAGGTTGCAGGATATAAACTTCATATGCTAAAATCAGTTTTATTTCTCAATGCTAGCTATGAATAATCTGAAAATGATAATTAAGAAAGCAATTCCATCTATATAATTTTACCAAAAGGAGTAAAATACTTAGGAGTAAATCAAACAAATGTAAAACTTATACTCTAAGACTAAAAAAAAAAAAAAAAATGCTGAAAAAAATGAAAGAAGACGCCCCAAAATGGAAAGATAACCCATGTTCATGGATTAGAAGACACTATTATTAATGGCAATATTCCTAAATCTGTTCTACAAATTCAACAGCAAAACAATCCAGCTAGCTTCCCTATAGAAATTACATACCAATTCTAAAATTCGTATGGAACTTCCAGGGATATAGAATAGCCAAACAATCTCAAAAAGGACAACAAATTAATTAATGAACTGTTATTTAAAATCTAGGAGCATTTACAATGTCAAGACTTACTACAAAGCATCAGTGATCAAAACTGTGTGGTAGTGACACAAGACTTAGACACATGTGTCAGTGAAATAGAATTAAGAGTCCAAAAATAAACCTGTATCTAATATCAACTGACTTTCAACAAGTGTTCAAGACCATCCAATGAGGAAGAATTGTCTTTTCAACAAATGGTGCTGGAACAACGGGATAACTGCATGCAATAGAATGAAATAGAATCCTTACTTCATGCCAAATGCAAAGATTAATACAAAATGGATCAAAGACTTAATGATAGAGGTATAAGATTACAACACTTAGAAGAAAATGAGGGGTCCCTGGGTAGCTCAGTGGGTTAAAGCCTCTGCCTTTGGCTCAGGTCATGATCCCAGAGTTCTGGGATGGAGCCCTGTATCAGGATCTCTGCTCAGCAGGGAGCCTGCTTCCTTCTCTCTCTCTCTGCCTGCCTCTCTGCCTACTTGTGATCTCTGTCTGTTAAGTAAATAAATAAAATCTTAAAAAAAAAAAAAAAAGAAAACGAAACCTTCATGACCTTTGTTCTGACAAAGGATACTTAGACATGACACCAAAGCACAGGCCACAAAAGAAAAAAATAAACAAATTAGACTATCAAAATTAAAAAGTTATACTTCCAAGCACAACATCATGAAAGTGAAAGGACAATCCATAAAATGGGAGAAAATATTTTAAATCATATATCTGATAAAGGACTTGTGGCCACAATATATAAAGAACTCTTACAACTCAATAGTGAGAAGATAACCCAGTTTTAAAAATGGACAAAGGACTTGCATAGACATTCCTCCAAAGGAGATTTCCAAATGGCCAATAAGAACATGAAAAGATGCTCTACTTAATTAGTCATAAGGAAATGCAAATCAGAACAAGATGAGATACCATTCCACCCCACTAGGTTGGCTAGAAACAAAAAGTCAGATAATAATAAGTGTTGACAATGATTTGGAGAAATTGAAGCCCTCTGTGCTATGGGGGATTTAAATACAGGCACTTTTTGGTAAAAAGTATGGCAGTTCCTCACATGGTTAATAAAGTTATCATATGATCTAGCAATTCTCCTTTTAAGCTATATACTCAAGAGGAATAAAAACCAAAGTCTATACAAAAGCTTTACATGAATGTTTCTAGTAATGTTATTGATTATAAAAGGTGGAAACAACTCTAATGTCTATAAACTGATGAATGAATAAATAAAATTTGGTATATGCCTACGATGGAATATTATGTAACCATGAAAAGGAGTGAAAGTTACAATCTAAATGAACCTTGAAAATATTATGCTAAATGAAATCCCAGTCAAAAAGACCACATATTAAACCATTCCCTTTATATGAAATGTCCAGCAGAGGCAAATTTACAGGTATAGAAGGTAAATCATTGGTTGTTTAGGGATAAAGAGGAGGAAGACAATAGCTAAAGACTATAATGTTTTTTGGTTTTTTGTTTGTTTGTTTGTTTAGATAAAGTTATGTTCTAAAGTTGACTGTGGTGATGGTTGCACGAATCTATGAATGTACTAAAAACCATTGAATTTTATACTTTAAATAGAAGAATTGGATAGTATGTTAATTACCTCTCAAGTTGTTTTTAAAAAAGAATAGACATGTAAGGTTGTTTGGCAAATTGACTGGCTTGCTTTGTAAAGTTAATTCAAGTATGTGTGCAATGCCATTTTAATGGCTATGTAAAATGCAGGACAGAAATAAGAAAATGGTGGGATCTTATCACTTGGTCCTCTAATTTTAAATCAAACCCGTTACTCAGCTCTGTTAGCTATAGACTACAGTGTCATGTCATTGACCATTTTACTGAAGCTCTTTACATTCTAGATGGATACTCTTGGGTAATTTGGTCTAGAAGGGGCAGAAAACTCTTTTCAGAGTAATAAGCCCTACGAGCCAGTAGGTTAGTAAGATTATAGCAACAATGAAGATATAAGAAAACATCATTGGCATGGTGATGGAAGTGACACCATCAGATAATGATATTTTTGAGACCCTACTGACCCTTTAGCCCTGGTAATACATTCTGTCTTTTTTGCCTGAAATATTTAATGACTGCTTCTAAGGAAAAGGCCATACATTTATTACTGTTTTTATTTTCATATAGTGACTTATTAAATTTTTAGCATCTACCATACATACCTGTTGCATGGAGCACATGAAAGGCAGGTACTTATTCATTAGGGCCTTAGGTCTGGGATTCAGAGCCCAGGATTTCTTCATCGTCAGGCCACAGATTAGTTTTGTCCAGACCCAGCTGCGGAATCCAAAGATTGTGCCAGAGGTTTCCCAACAATCTTATCACCTCTAGCCTTCTTGGATGCTGAGATTCTATGAATGATGAATTATCTCTTTGTATCTTAAGCAGAAGAAAGATGGTAAAAATGCTGCGTATATGTTCCATGGCATCCTACCAGATATTTGGATAGCAGTGACATTTCTGGAGAATTAGCCTGTTTATGTGGACTGGGCCTTCTTGGAATCTTTCACGGGACACAAAGTATCACTTGCTTGATCCTATCTTTTTTTTTTTTTTTTAAGATTTTTTATTTATTTGTGAGAGAAAGAATGAGATGCAAACAAGCACAAGGTAGACAGGGGAACAGAGGGAGAGAAAGAAGCAGACTCCCTGCTGAGCAGGGAACCCAATGCGGAACTCGATTCCAGGGATCATGACCTGAGCTGAAGGCAGCTGATTAACCGACTGAGCCATCTGAGAGCCCTGAGCGATCCTATCTTTTCACCATGGATGCCTGTGCTCCCACACCTCTTTACCAGTCTGTAGTCCTGACAGCCCAAGCTGTTTCTCAAGCTGGATCCTGTGAAGTATTAAAGTCTTTGCCAGAGGACTTCTCACAGCCTTTCCTATGCAAAATTGGGACAATTAATACAACATTCCCAAAGTGATTTGGCTGTAAACCTTTTGTTTCATGGAGCATTTGGTCATACTTCAGTGAACAGGAATTCAGAGGAATACAGTTTGGAAGCCTCTACCTTGGATATCTGTGAACCAGTGTCAAAATTCACTGCCTCCAAGAAACATTCTTTGGTTGCTCTGTATTTATACATCCTTGGGCCACCAGTGCTGACCACATAGTTATTATTCAAAACACATTTGTGGAATTAGGGGCACCTGGATGCCCAGGTTGGTTAAGTGTCTGACTCTTGATTTCAGCCAACCCAGTTGGTTAAGTGTCTGACTCTTGAATTTGGCTCAGGTCATCTAAGGGTTGTGAGATAGAGCCCCATGTTGGGCTCCATGCTGGGCCTGGAGTCTGTTTGGGATTTTGTTTCCCTCTCCGTCTACCCTCCGTGTCCCCTCACTCACTCTCTCCTAAAGGAAAAAAAAAAAAAAAAAAGCTGGTGGAATTAGTGATGGAATAAACAAGTGATACGTGAGTATGTACATGGACCATACCCCACTATTCTCCCTTCTAGTTAGCATTTATGTAGTAAGCTTGGATAATATAAATGAGCTCTGCTTCTAGTGACTTTCCCCAGGAGTTTTGGGTTTGAGATCTGAAGGATTCTATCACCTCATTCATCACCCTCTTTAATGGTACTGTGTACTTCATTAGTTGTTGGCCTGACCTTGTCCCAACCCTGTCTTGGCTCTTCCTAGCTCTGCAGTTCCAACCTCAGGAACTGATCTTCTCCTCTGCAAGCCCTTTCTCTCACACAGATCAAAGAGTTGAGTTTCATAATGAAAGCCAAATTAGACCTATGATGACCGCCATTGTAAATGTTCTACTGCAAGACCATTAGCTTCTCTGGACTCTTGAACTTCATGCTCTTCTCCCGGTCCTAAGAAGGAATGAACCATTTCAATTTTCTGTAAACTCTCACTCAGAGCATATGGAAGGAACCTCTGCGAATGCAAAGAAAAATTCTGGAGCCCTTGGGTTAGGTGTACCTAACATTAGGGCAGACACTGACATGGGGAAGTAGTTCTGACTGGCATACCCAACTGCTGTAGTCTTCACAGTCTTCATAGGTGTGCCATAAGCACTTGAAGTTCACTGTCTTTTGAGAATTGGGAAAAACGTGTTCACCCATTGTTGCTTTTTCTCAGCAAAGATGGATACTGTCAACATCTTAACTCAATTGTCAAGTCCAAGTAAAAATGTCATTCACTACCTACATTCTTAGAGCCCTCAAAGCACCAGGTCACATGAGAACAATTATTTTTTTAAGGTGCCATGTTTTCTTTAAATACTCTAATCTTATTTAGAAGTATTAAGAGTTATATTACTGGCTTCTTTGATACTTTTCAGGAACTCATGAATTGTTAAGAGAATCGCCCACTCCTTTTTCAGATAGTCTCAAGATCACATTCCATGCAACAGCTGTGTACACCAAGGACCGGTGTTCATGTCAAGGAGAAATTATACTCTGCATGGTAGTATAAGAACTATATTATAGAAAATAATTGCCAAAAGAAAAACAGCCAGATTTGATTGATGTGACACATTTAATTTGCAGGTCACCTCCATTTTATGTGTCCACTGTTTGAGCTCTTCCAGTTGAAGACAGATCATAGGTTAAATCAAGTGACTTATTCAACTTTCTTTGGTTTTTCAACTTTAGTGTAAACTTGACACTAAATTCCATATGATTTTTTTTCATTAAGAATGTGATGGAAATGAGTTCTTGTTTTGGCACTCTGACAGTCATTTTTTGTCCCTTCTTGGGACATGCTGTGGCCGGGAATGGAAATCATGACCTTACTATTGAAGAGATATACATATTTATAAATCATTTTTAAAGTAGTTTGTGATCCATAAAAAGTTGCAAAAATAGTACAAAGAGTTCCCACTTACTTTTCATCCTGCCACCCTTCAGTATAATAGCATACAAAAGCTCAATATATTATCAAAATAGGAAATAGACTATTCTGTGATACTGTTAACTCAGACTTTATTTAGGCTACAGGTGTTTTGTTTTGTTTTGTTTTTTCACATCTATTCTTTATTTTGTGTTTGTGTGGGGATATCGATGTAAGAAATTTTATCACGTGTATAGATTTGGGTAACCTCACCACACAACAGGGTCCAGAACTGTTCCGTCACCACCAACAAACTGCCCCATGTTACCACTTTCTTGTCAGTCATACCATCTCCCCAGCCCAACTCCAGGCAACCCACTGATCTTTTCTCCATCTCTATAATTTGGTTATTTTGAGAACGTTATAGAAATGAAATCACGAAGTATGTAACCTTTGCAGATTCCTTTTTCTGCTTTCCACTTAGCATAATGCCCTTGACATCCCTCGTTGATTACATGTATTAATCATTTGCACTTATCTATTGCTGAGTAGTAGGAGTCATATCAGTTGAGCTGGGGGAAGGTGGTGGTGTGTGTTTGCTCGCTTTTTGTTATGTTAAGACCAAAGTCAAGAAGACCAGACCAGTAGCCGAGTAGACTCAGGAACTGGGAGCCAGTAGAGTGAACTAAGGTCGGGCAAGAGGCAGCAGGACAGACTGGGGCAGAGAGCAGGGATAGAATCAAGACTTACAGGGAGAGGAGTAAGGCCATGCTGCCAGCTCCTGACCAGGAAAGCGATACCTGCAGCAGAGATGTGCCAAGAATCAAATCACAGTCTAGAACGAGGTGTGGCCAGAAGGAAAGCTTGGTGGGGGCAGGTTGGGAGTGGGTAATAATTCCCCACTGTCTCCTCCACCTGTCCTTGGCTGAGCCCAGAGCTTACTGGCCACTGTTCTCCCTGAGTCTCCTGATTTTGTTTCTGCCCTGCAGTATCTTGTGTTAATATCATACCCAGAATAGAAATGAAGATAAGGGGTAGGGTGCAAATACCTGCATGGGTTAGAGTGTGAGGCTGAGGCTTTTTTTGAAAACAAAGGAAATTCTGATCAGTTGACCTAGCACTTAAGAACACAGCAGAATTCCACATCCCCACAGTGTGGAATCTGAGGTGATTTGGCTCCGTTTCCAAAACCTTTTAAAGGCAGGGAAGGTGAAAGAAGTGGAAACTCGGTTTTCTAATTCCAAGTATAATTGAAACCAACAAATGCCTATTTGAGTCATTAAATATCCTTGCTTAGTACAGATCTGATAGGAAAGTAATAAAAGAAATGGGACTTGCAACAAATGAAAATAAAAGACATCTTTGTAGAAATCATCATTGATATTATGGCAAATAAATCCTGCAAATATCTGTGAGCTGGGGTCAAACCAATAGACACAGCTGTCCCTATTAAATGCTGCCTTAGAAAATATTTCACTGAGGGGCCCCTGTGTAGCTCAGTTGGTTAAGTGTCTGACTCGATTTCAGCTCTGAGCATAATCTCAGGATGGTGAGATCGAGCCCTGCATTGCATGCTGCTCTGGGTGTGGAGACTGCTTGGGTTTCTTTCTCTGCCTCTCCTTCTGCCCGCCCCCTCCTCTAAAAAAGAAAAAGAAAATGTTTCATTGAGTTATTTTTCCCTCACCTTCAAGTTTGGGAATGTGGCATTTTGTGGGTCCCCCGTATGCTCTTTCACAAAACGATAGAAATGATTTGGCAAACAACAGAGCCCATGTTTTAGGCATCCAGAAAACGTGTTCTCTTGAACACCACAGGCCCACAGCTACAGTGGAGCTCTTTTCCCACTTGAAGAGAAACTTGAAAAGAAACCTGACCATGTTCAAGGTCAAGTCTGTCAGTGGAAAGGGTTCTTCTGAGAGGAAATGATCAGGCATGGGTTTCATGACGTAGAAAGCCTCTTCCTTACTTGATACACATGATGTAGAATTAGTACATTGAAGGAAAGTAAAACCACATTGGTTGTATCCCATGCTTAGCCAACCCCTACACAATTATTTAGTGACCCTCTCCTGTAAAGCTCAAGACGTTTTCACATTTGATCCTGCTACAAAAAAGAAAACAGACTAGGTTATCAATAAACAGTGGTAATATTGACCTAATAAGTACTTGCTATTAATATGTGAACCTTGACACACTGGCAAGTTTACTTTATTGAATTCTACCACTGGTTCTGTTGCCGAACTGACGCTAGGACCATAGAAAGCTTTAGCTATAAGTTTTCGCTTGTAAAATGAGTGTTTGGCTCAATATATCCTTCCCTTCTAGCTTTCTGTCCTCCTAGGCTTGTGTTTTGGTGGCCTTGAATGTGACTGATTCGTGTGAAAAGTTCCAAGTTGCCATGACTCTTTCAGAGTTGAGTGTGTGCACAGACATTATTTTTGTGGAGACAAAATAGGAAGGCAACATTAGCTTGTCTTTCCTAATGGGGAAACCCAGGATAATAATAATAGCAAATATTTACATAGGTTTTTACTATGTGCCAGAAAGTTCTGAGCACTATACAAGATTTAACTTGTTTTATCTTATTCGTAACCTTATGAGGAGCTTACTATTATTATACTTATATTGCAGACAGTGAAACTGATGCCCAGAGAGGTTAGTTTGTCCAAGGTCACATGGCTAGTAAGTGTCAGAGTCTGGATAAAAGAGCAGTCCTTCCTGCCCCACTGAGTGGTTGGGCATGAAGAATCTTCAGACCCAGGAATTAGAATCAGAATCTCTATCAACCGAGTTATTCTTAAATCCCAATGTAGAGAATGCACTTCACACCACTTTTTGGTCCTAAAAGAATACAGGAAAGATAGGAGCTCAGTGTGTAGGACAGAGAAATCTGCTTCTGTTTTTGAGACAGGAATCATGGAACCCACTTTCATGGTATCTAGACCCATGATCTGTATATGCCTGTTATCTAGCCTCTGATTGCTTTCTTCTTGCAATGAAGGGCAATCATTTATAAGTCCTGGTTAGGACATTATTGGTGAAAGGGTACCTCAGTTTCATGCATAAATGCATGTGTCAAAACACACCTGGCCCTCTTGATCGTGTACATAAACCATAGACTTCTGCACTAAAATCCATGGGTCCAGAGTCACCTGTTCCCAGGCAAGTGGAACCTTTCCTGGAGGGTTCCTACCAGTGCCGTCACTGTGGGCTTCCCCTGACCTCCAGGACTCTGCATCTTGGGGCTCTCTCTGATGCTCCCTGCTTTATTTGACTCACCCCCTCACATGCCCAGCTGCCAGATCCCTCCTGCCCACCAGAACTCCTCCCCCTGGATCTCACCCACACCTTGGACCTACCTCAGACAATGATGGGTAAAACTGTTTCATCTCCTGTAATCATACTGGCCAAGAAGAAAAGCAGGCAAGCAAAAAAGCAGACAGTAGAAGATGATTCTATAGAATTTTGGACATGTTCATGGATGACAGATCCACAAACACTAATTAAGTGAGAAAGTATTTTACTTTTTCTACTTTTCTAAATTAGGAATTTACTAAATTCCTGATCTCTTTTTGGAGATGGTATTGTAGTGGGTAGTAGCACTCTCTGACCAAATGCCCAATGCCCCATCAGCAAGTCTCCCTAGGAGGCAGCTGTCTCTATGTGCTTTGCACACCATGGCTTTTACTTTCATGTGCCCTGAGGTGAGTATATCTTCCCTTTCTTGGCAGCCCTCCCCTTTCTCTCCTAAATTCCATTATAAGTGTGCCTTGTAAAGTTCAGAGACCAAAGGTTCTCACAGATTTTCCCATAAAATATAAAGTAATTTTCCTTTTGTGAAAATCTAGAGGATCTGGGCATTTTGTGGTTCTGAAATGACGTTCCGGGAGTGCTCCAGTGATGAATTTGATCCTGAAGAGAAAATCCCCTGCTTTGCTTCTTTTGTTGTTCAGACCGCCCTATTGACACCATGGCTTAATTTATCCTTCTGGTGTAACATTAATCTTGAGGAATTCCTTTGGTGCTAATGTAGCTGTGATAGTTGCTCTAGCAAGATCTCCCTATTTTTCTGCTAGTAACTATTTCACTATTTAAAGTATTGCTGCCTTTCCTGCTTTCCCACAGCAGGCATTGCTATTAACTGGGTGTGAAAAGAAACATAACAAAATAAAAGCATAAATATGTTTTATTGGACAGAAAAATGAACAATTTTTCTGTGAATGAAAAATGTTCATTGAAAAACGTTTCAATGAAAAATGAACAATTGTCCCATCAAATTTTGAATATATGGGGGAGAATTTTGGAGGTATGTCAGAAATCAGTTAATCCAGGGACATTGGATATTCAGTAGTTGGTGAGATGCCATTAGTGATCCCATTTAGACGTATTGTGATCTCCAGAATGCCTGTTTATTGGTGTGACAAGATTGGCTCAGGTCTCTGTGACTAGTGTGTGGTGGTACTTAGCATCTAAAAATGACGTGGTATTTGGAGAAACTTTAGTTCTGGCTGGAAACTGTGGCAGGGTGGTGGGAAACTAGGATTTAGAGGTTATTACAAAGGCTTAAGTAGATGTAGTTTATCTCAGGCTTGTCAGTTAAGATTTTCTTTCTAAAGCCGAGAGGACTACTACAGCAAGGAAGATAGGACAAAAGCAACTGAGGCCTCATTTCCACCAAGGGAATCTATCAACTGCATCACACCATTGTCCAGTTAGTAAAAGTTTGGGCAAATCCTGTGTCAACCGAAAGTTGGTGATAGGAATGTTGCTAGTTGGTGCCTTTATATGGAACTCATGGACCAAGCTGCCAGACCCTTTGATGCTGTGGGGAAACCAGCAACAAGAGCACATGATGTTTGAAGGGCTTGAGAAAGGTGGCTCTAGGTGAACCTGCTTGCTAGGGAGCAAGACAATTTGGCTGGCTACAAAAAGCATGCTGGTAGAATAGTGCTGTCAACTTACAGAGAAAGTTGGTAGGAAAGAAGTCATTTTCTGAGAGTCAGAGGGGTGTTTTGAGGACTGGAGGGCAGTTGGAAATCAACTGCGCAAGAACGGTGGTCACCAAGTCCTTGCCCACAAAAACGTTGATGTGACAATCAGTCATCATCTCAACCCCATCTTGTGAAAGAAATCTACCCTCCTCTGATGTTTATCCTGGGGACGGAAGTAAGAATGAAAGAAGATAATCTGCCCTTGTTCCATCAGGCCTGCCATTTGCGCCTCTAATGGAACAAGAGAAAGATCCTGAATCCGCTGTTGGCCATACTGCTCCCCTCCCCCACACCCTGATAGCACCCCAAGTATGAAGGATGCTGGAGAGCAGGGATCAGCAAGCTTTTTCTGTGAAGGGCCAGATAGCAAATCCTTCGGGCTTCTTGGGCTACCTATGATCTCTGTCATCCTCTTCTTTGGGATAACCCTTTTAAAAATGTAAAACCCACTCTTAGCTCACAATCTTAGCTCCATAAAAAACATCATTTCTTGATCCCTTCTACCTTCTATAGACCTGTACACACTTGGTTACTAGCTGAGAATGTGTCTTCAAATTTGGGCATGGTCTCCTATCATGATGAGCTGGGATCCCCTTTGTTTGGCATGACACCAAGACCACAGGCAGGCTATAGCGGCCTGCTCTGTTCCTTCTTGGTCAGCCTGAAAGCTGACCCTGGTGATTGCTGTTGCTGTGACTGCGGAAGTCTTTGTCTCAGACCTGGAGCCTCATGTCCTTTACCTGTATCAGTGAGACAGATAAGGAAACTTAGCAAGGCAAGGTAAAATCAGTTCCTGGGAGAAGCTAGAGGCAGAGTAGGAGGAAGGGAAGGTTGTGTCTGGGCAAGAGGTGATACAAGAGCAAAAAAATGTAATGGAGATGATCCAATTGAAGAGATTATTTTCCACCCCAACTACACTAGCTGCATTTTTAAGTCTCCAAAGTTTTCCATTTTGTCTTTCATAGAATCTGAACTCCTCTTTCTTGCTGGGTAAAAAGAGGGGGAGTCTTTGGCTCCCTCTAGAGGTGTTGTTTGCCAACAACAGTAGGGTCCCTAAAACACAAACTGATTTCTTTCACTCTTTGTTATAAAACAAAAGGAAATTCGGCATTGACTAGATTTTACTCCCATGGCCTAGGGATTAGGCATAATTCAATTAGAAAGGGAATTTATCCATTAAAGTAGGAGGATATATATACATATATGGTTAGCTATATATACACACGCACACATAAAATAAATATATATAATTTAGCTTTATAACTATTATAGATAACCATATTTATAATAAATATATAAATTTGGTTAGATAATATATACATATGTAATATATATATATATTTAGTTAGAATGAAAAATTGATAGTGAATATAATTGTGAATGTTTAGACATTAGTGACCAATTATAATTGTTGAAGTGTAGAGAGAAAATTGGATCTAACACCAAAGGGCTAAATAGTAATAAATTTGGCCACATTCTTAGACAGCTTTGTGTATGCAGCTTGATTTGCTGATGGGGTACTCAATGGTAATCCTTAATGTGCTGCACTTTAGAAAAATTATTGGTAATTTGTTTTTTAGATTGCTAAACAATTAAGACAAGAGGTCTAGAAACCTACATAAAATGGATTATTTCCAAAAGTGGGACTTGGAACTTTTGAAATGAAAACTACCCATACAACCCAGAGGTTTATTGAATCAGATTCTCTTTGGGAAAGTCAGGATGTGGGCCCCCTGAGAGAGACAGGGTTGGAATCGGCATATAACAGTCTCTCTCCGTTGGGGTGGGGCAGGTCTCAGGGGATTGCAGGGCAGCATTGTCCTAAGGTCTGAATGAGAACGGGAGTTTAGCACAATCTGATCACTACACCCACTGTTGTGCTTGTTGGCACCAGCCTGGCCCCAAGAAATAGTTTGTTATCTGTGACAACCTGTGTACACGTGCCCTACTCCATCCTTCCCACCATAGTGAGTCAAAGTTTAACATGCTTAGTCATATTTGTGCTGTGAGATTTAAACAATCACTGATTTACCATGTCATGGAGCCTCAAGATGGAAAAGGTGGAGAGGCCTGGAGAATCTCAGTTTGGGGGAGGGTATCTGAATATAGAAAAACATGGTAGCCAGTCTGCTACCCAGTTTCCCAAGAAGAACTGTGGTTCCATCTCCTCCTGCTGCTGGCTTTATTAATCAGCCACACTGTGGTGGGCATGCTCCAGAGCACATGGAATTTATGTCCTTGTGTTCTTCCCTCTAGGAGCTAATTAATATGCTGTTGGTGGGGAGAGAGTGATCCCTATGTGTTCCTGCTCTTGAAGTCGTGACCAGATCTCCCATCATAAAACCAAACCACCCACTACCACCACCGCCACCCATAAAACACCCTCTGCTTCAAGCCTACTTGACATTTACTTCATTCCTCTCTCCCCCCTACTTTAAAATTCACTCACTAAAACAAAATAACACCTCCTCAAATCTTTCCTGGAAAAAGACAAGACTTGATAGGAGCCAGAGGGAGAACTTGCTAGCTTCATTTCTGGTTCTCCATTTAGTTTATGGCTGGCAGTTAGCAGGAGAGGGGAGTTTCCCTTAATATTATGTTAGTATTATATTCTTAATTTGAAATCATTTGCAGTGGGAAAAAAATATTAACCATTAAACCACTTTGATCTTTCTTAAAATAAGTAGAAAACTGTTTTCCTTATAGTCTTGGTGTCCCAGTGAAGAAATGTCTTTAGAAGTGTAAGGACTGTGCTATTCTAGGTATGTGTTATTGTGTAGCAAACTACCAAACACTTAATAGATTTAAACAATACCCATTTTATTAGATCTAACAGTTTAAGTTTTATTTTATTTTATGCATTAGGAATCTGGAGAGGTCTTGGCTGGGTGATTCTCCCTTTTTCATGATGCTTTCAGAGATCACTCAGTGGTGGTTTAGCTGACACATGGACTGTTCTGAGGGTCCAAGATGGCTGACCCTTAGTCTGGGTTTAGCTGGGACTTAGAGGATTGTGCCAGCATGGTATTCTCCGGGTAGTCAGTCTTCTTAGATGGTAGCTCAGGGATCCAAAAGCAAGTGTTCTAAGTGAGCGAGGTAGAACTTACATTTTATGTAAGCTTTTATGACCCACTCTTGGAAATCAAAGAGCATCAGTTCTGTCATACTCTGTTGGTCAAGTGGTTGCCCAGAATCCAGGAGAGGAAATATAGACTCCACTCCTTGTGGGATGAGTGGTGAGAAATTTGCAGCCACGTTATATAATCATCTTATGTGCATGAAGAGACATCCCTATTGTTATGTGTTAGAAATTCATTTTGTGAGTCTTGGTTTAGTATATTAATTTTCCCCTGTTAGCCTTTTTTGAGAGTGCAGGATTTCCAAAATATTGTTCCCACCATTTTGAGATTATACTAGTGATGTTCAGTTTTGGGGATTTTAAAGTCCAATTTTTTAAAAAGTGAGGATTGGCCAACTTTTTATTTTACTAAGGAAGGTGATTTAAAAATAATAATTGCAGCGCACCTGGGTGGTGCAGTTGGTTGAGCAATAAGTGGCAGACTCTTGATTTCTGCTCAAGTCATGATTTCAGGGTCCTGGGGTCTAGCCCTGCCTCCAGCTCTGTGCTCAGTGGGGATTCTGCTTGGAATTCCTTATCTCCCTCTGCCCTTCCCTCTATTCTCTCTTTCTGTCCCTCTCTCAAATAAATAACAGTTTAAACAGTAAAGATTTAATAAATCTTTAAAAATAATAAGAAGAATTGCAACAAAATACATCACTCATTATGCTATCAATTCATAAAACAAAAGGCATGTTTGGGGTGCCTAGCTGGCTCAGTCAGTTAAATGTCTGCCTTTGGCTCAGGTCATGATCTTGGAGTCGTGGGATAGGGTCCCACTTTGGGCTCCCTGCTCAATGGGGAGCCTGTTTCTCCCTCTGCCCTTATCCCGCTCATGCTTTCTTTTTCACTTTCTCTGTCTCTAAAATAAATAAATAAAATATTTAAAATAAACAGATAACAAAAAACCCCAAAGTCACGTTCACATTAAAATAATAAGAAGGACATAGCCTTAGAATAAAAGATCTTTAAATAAATTTATCTTGACAAAATGGCATATATTATTTTTCTTTTCCTTTTATTTTCATTTCACTATAGGCTGGTGGAAGCTTTCTCATGAAGCCTATTCTGTAGGTGTGTGCATTTGGGTATCACTCTTCTAGACGAAAGGTCTCAACTATATGATTTATCATACTTATTTGGGATACTCAAGATCTTGCAGTCAGGATTTCTGATTTACTTTAGTTCCCTCGGTCACATAGTTGTGTGTGACTGGTTCTAGGGTTTAGACTGGTTCTGAACTCCTGCATTCAGTTTAAATTACATCAACCAGGTTTTACTGATTGAAATGTGCCTAGAACAACATAGTGTGATGGAGTTTCAGAATAAGCTGTCTATGATATGGTAACTTGCAGGGGTCAGATTACATGTTGGTTGTAGAGCTAAGACCATCACCAAGAGTGCGGATCAGATCATGGATGAGAATAGATAGAGGTCACTCACGAAAACCAGATAGTCTGGGTGTGCTTACAAAAAATGTGAAGGTGAAGTTCAAGAGACAGGGTTTGGATGAAAGGCAAGAGAAAGATGCATCTGGTAAGGTTCATTGGGTAAGAGTTCAAAGAAAAGAATGACTGTAATGTGTTTGTGAAACATTGAGGCATTTGGGGTCAGGGTGATTTCTAGCATGTCTCGTCTTAGGTTCTAGAGGACAAAACAAAATTGATTCAACATTCTTTTGTTTTGTTTTGTTCCTGAGCCCTAATATAGTAATTGATTCAAGTTCTTGCTTTTTTCTTATTCTCAGAGTGGTCCCATTTTTTCCTTCCTGATCTAAGCAGATGGCTAACTGCTCATGCTAGACGCAAATCATTTATAACCATACGGAGAATAATGAGCCGCTGAAGAACAGCTTCAGTCCTGCGGGTCAATACCTGAATATTTGCATGACCTTCCCTGAAATACCTAACTGTACTTCTGACAGTTGGGGATTGAGGAGCCCTTGCATGGTGTTTCATCACTAATGACAAAATAAATCTCCAGTGTCAGGAAGTGCTGCCCCGAATTCATCTCAGCTCGGCCAGCAATAATGGGTTAGGACCAACATCCATTAGTGCAAGGCCGATCCTTGTATTTATTCACTTGCTGCTCTGGGCTGACAGCTCAGGTATCTGCCTGTTTTGGGAAATAAAAAGTCTTTATGGAGCATCTGAAATGGATTACTGAATTCTCCTTTAGACATTTACTGTAATCTCTTATGATCTAGTCCGGTTTTCATGATGCTACTTCACACCTTAACTTAAAACAAACCAAAAAACCCATCAGCAACAAAAAAACTTCCACATGGCTTTCCGAAAGGGGTCTTGGAGGACTTGAGGAATCATTTTTCCAGTCATTATCGATCATGCACGGTGTGATCTTTAAGTCTATTTTCAGGCCTATTTTCCTACCATGCAGTTGCATCCCCAGTGTCTGGAAATGGCCTGAGTTAAGCTGCAGGAGCCCTTTCCCTTCAGGCATTTTGGTTACTTAAAATATCTAAAGATAGCGTATGGACAGAGCTCCAAGATTATATTCCTGTTCTGTCCCTCTGAAGTACCCCTTCCTGTTAGATTTCTAGGCTTTGTTTGTTCACTGTGCTTACATAAAAGAGACTCCTCTGGGGAAAAAAAAATCCTTTCATTGCTTGCAGGTAAACTTGAGATTAAGGAATTTCTCATAAGCCTGTTTTTCTTGCATTTTCTGGGAATGAGACACATGAGAGCTCTCTTCTTCCAGAATAGCCCATTCTTTCAGTAGCAGAAGCCCTCTGCTAGGCTCTTCGGTATCTGCGGCTGTGTTTCAGGGCAGTGAGGTGCATGTTAATAGGCTTGATATTTTCTTTATTCTCACCCCCCGCCCACCTTGTGTTTGCTGCTAGGTTTGTCTCCAGCCCAGCAACATCCCACCCCTGTGCTCCTTGGAGCTGCAGCTTGCTTAGCTACACCCCTGCCTGCCTGTCCTCACCACCACCCTGCTTCAGCTCTCCCCTGGTAACTGCCCCAGCACTGCAGTTGCCCCACCCCGAGACCCCTGGCGTCCTCTTCCAAGACAAGGGCCTTCTGGGCTCCCCCTGGAGCTGCCTTTCTGTTTCTCCCTTCCTTCTGAGGTGCTTGCTGTCTCCTCCATCCACACCCTCTTCTTGTCTCCTTGCCCACACTTCTTCCCTTGGATTTCTTTTCCCTTCACTCCCCATGGGTGTTCCTCAAGGGTTGATCCTGGGATCTCTGTCCTCTTTTTCCTTCATCCTTGTGGAGAAAACCCATGTTTCACAAGGCTCTCCTGCTGCCACTCCCCCACCCCAGCCCCCAATCCCTGCCTTGACATTAGGCTTTCTACCCTCTCCCAGCTACTTCTTCTGGCCAGTTCAGTCCTTGCACTCCTGCTCCCCGCGCTGCTACAGGCAAACTTTTCCTCAGGGTGGGGTTTGCAAACTATAGTTGCCTCCCTGCCTATTTTTGTGAATAGTTTATTGGAATGCAGCCATGTGCATTTGCTCATGTATTTTCTGTGGCTACTTTCGCGCTGCAGCCACACAGGTGAACAGTTGTGACAGAGCCCTGGGGAACCAGCAAAGTCTAAACTGCTGTCCTTTTTCTCTGGCCCTTTAGAGAGGAAGTTTGCCAGTCCTGCTCTAAATGTCCTGGTCTTTTCACATTAGGGCTTTGATGGCCTTATTTCCCCATGTGAGAACACATCAGTGGCTCCCCCATGGTCTATGTAATTAATTTCATCTGGGGGGAGGGCTTGTAATTTAATGATTTTCTCTCACTTATCCTGCTTGTCTGTACTTCTCCACACACCCAACCCAGCCACTCTAACCAGGTTCCATCCCCTCTGCTTACCTGCCCAGCCTTCTCCTGCTCTTTCCCACTCCAGAACTTCCCCTGCACTATCGTGTATGTCTGAGGGAATGCAAAAAGCCGTCCTGCCTATCCTCTTACTCATGTTCTCCTTGTTCTTTGGACACTCAGCTCAAGCCCTGCTGCCTTCATGAAGCACTTCTGAAGATGAGCCATCCTGTTCGTGGCCTTACTGATTTTCCTGTGTTACCTGTACTGCCCTATTTGGCCCGTTCAGGGGTAGTATGGTGAAACTTAGCAATGTGAACTCCCCCACACTTGTTTAAGACCCTGACCTGACAGGCCCACTCTCGTCTTGCAGTCCCTTTCTTTATGAATTTTACTATGAGCCATCCCAAGCCCGTCTACTCTTCCTTGCTTCACCCTTCAGTGTATAAGAACTATGGACCCTGACCACGAAAAATACCCCTAGCTATGTGAATCTTCTCCAAGCCCACTGCCCCTCCCTTAGATCAGGTTGCTGTCATTCCTTCACAGGGCTATTTCTCAGCGGTATTGCTGAAGCTGGTCTTTTTTTCCCCTTGGTGGAAGCACAGATTTAAAAAAAACACTCATTCTCAGGGTCGCACAAGTACAGAGTTGGCTCCTGAGAGGGACTACATCCCTGTATGTTGTGCTCCAAGCCCCTCGGGCAGCAAGTGCCTTGTCCTGAGCTGGATCCGCCCCCTCTATCCTTCCCCACTGCAGTTGATCCTCCCCGTAGTTTCTGGAATGATCTTTTCCGGCACTGATGATGGCCAGTCTGTTTTATAGTTTCCCAAAGGATAAAGGCTTTGGATTGACTCCAACTTGTCTTCTATCCTGGTCTCTTGTCACTCTTGTCCCCAAACATGAGCTCTATATTCCCTTCATCCTCAACTACCAGAAGTCCCTTTGGTGTGCTGTGCTCTGACACAACTCCAGAGCTTTTAACTGAGCCTTCTCTCCCTGGGAACATTCCCCTCTTACCTGGAGGATTCTTACTCATTGGTCACAACCCAGCATGATCTACCTTCTTTGGGAAGTTTTCCAGAATTGTGTGGAACTAATTAAGTTGCTCCTTCCTTTTTTCCCCTTAAGCACAATGTGCTCACCTTAATTAAGCATGCTTTTCATTTAATGGTAATTAATTTTCTGCATGTTTTTAATCTCTCAGGAAACGAAAGGTTCAAGGCCCCAGTTTTATATTAAAACTTTCAAGAAGTTTTTTAAAAATACTCTTGTCTAAGCCCTACCCCAGGACCAGAGCCTCTAGGGGTGACCTAGGCATCAACATTCTTTTTCTGGAAGCTCCCTGGATGACTATGATGTGCAGCCATCGTCTGAAAGCACTATGCTAGGCTGTGAGCTGCTCAAGAGTGAGGACCATGCCAGTTTCATATTTGTGGACCTCTCCTCACTGCTCTTCTTCCCTTTCCCCTGTCCTCATTCCTCCAAAGGTACCTGACTCACAACAGGAACCCAACAAAGAGCTGTAGACTTAATGACTACCTCCTCATTGTTGACTCAGTGACTGAGATTTCAGAAGCAAGGGTTCAGTCCATTACCACTTCTCTTCCTCAGCACAGGCCTGCAGTGGGGGAAGTTTCCAGAGAGAGGGGTCCTGTTGGTGTGGAACTGATAGGTGATCTCATGGTATAAATCATAAAATGACTGTCTGTAATGCTCTTCATTCCTAAGACTTGTGTGTTTAATGCTTTGATCACTGAAGAGGCTGTAATTGCCCTTTTTAGGGGCTTCCAGAGCTATCCATATAAAATATGTTTGAATATTTCTTCCCATTATCCAGTGGGTTGGGTTGGGCTGCATACTAGCCATTTGAGGAAGGATGTTAGAGAAGACTGGGCTTCCTTCTTAGGACTCTGCTTCTTCCTTTGGCTCTCTGGATTCGGCGGATTCGGCAAGAGTGTCTCTAGGCCTTCAGAAGCTGTGTCGTGCCCAGGGAGACTTAGATAACAAGTAGTAAATGCTGCTCGATGTGGCCTTACCTGTCTGTACAAGCAGCTGCCGCCATCTCTGCTCCGACCAAAGGACTTAAATGTCAGACTTCCCCAGTGTAAAAGTCAGAGATGGGCTGTAGACCGCAGCTGATATTTACAGTTCTTTCTAGCGAAGGTGAGCTGACTTTTGTTGCAGATGTTCTCCATTGCAAATTAGGAGGATTTTTCTTTTTCATTTGTACATATGCCTTGGATATTATCGCTTTCCTCGCTTGTATTTGATTTTGTGCAAGTCCACAGATGCATTCGAACACGTGATGGCCCTTCCCTGTGGCTACTAAAAATAGTAATTGAAAAAATTATAGGGTTGGGTAAGAGAAGCCCATTAATTATTAATTACTTAAATTAATTAAATTTGAGCAATCACTTATTATTTACTCATTTGACTAGTTTAAAATTGCAAAAGAAAAATAAGTCTTTGAGACTTAAAAAAATTACTTAAGTCTTCCAATACTGTTTCAGGCGGTGTCTTTTCAGAACTTGAGCCAGGGGAGCCCAAAAGCTGTAACTGTCTTTGTATACCAGCTGGAGCCCACTCGCTTTCATCCTGTTGTCTCTTTTCCATCATCATTTCCTTCGCTTCTTTTCTTTCTCTTGCACCAGTAGTAATATTAGCATTTCAGGACCTTGCATAAAAAGGGACCCTGCTCAAAATCCCAAACAAAGGCTCACTCACCTTACTAGAATCAGGAAGTCTGTATGTGTCCTCATCTGGAGGGCACCTCTCAGTGTTACTGGCCCTAGACACTTTCCCTTGAGTTGGTCTGGCCAGAGAAGATGCAAAGACCTTTCAGTGTAAGAAATATTAGGCCAAATCCTGCTCTATTAACATGCTCCTCTTTGGTAAGTGGTACTTTGTGGAAGATAAGAGTCCTGCGTGAAAAAGTTAGTTTACCAGCCAAAGTCTGAGATTATGTCTAGTGCTGTCTTCCATCCAAGTATGACAGCCCCAAAAAAAAAAAAAAAAAAAAATCTAAAACCTGATCATAGACTTCAGAAACAGTAGACTTATCTGCATAAGTATCCAAATAACAACAGTCTGGAATCTGGCCTTTTCAAGTATATCCCTACAGAAACTATTACTAGGGCATAGCTATGGCCCAAGTCAGTCTTCTCTTTCAGCATAGCTTTACTTTTTTTCCTTTTAATTGAAATTTAGTTAACATACAGTGTGACATTAATTTCAGATGTACAACCTAGTGATTGGACAACTCTTTATAGGATGCTATGCTCCCCCCAAGTGTAACTACTATACAGCACTATAGAGCACTATTGCAATACCACTGACTATATTTCTTATGCTGGACCATTCATCCCTGTGACATATTCCTTCTATAACTGGAAGCCTGTATCTTTGACTTCTCTTCACCCACTTTGTGAGTCTCCCTACCTCTCTGTCCCTGGCAACCACCAGTTAGTTCTCTGTATTTATGGATCTGTTTCTGCTTTCTGTTTGTTTGTTTGTTGTTTTTATTCTGCATATGAAACCAAATGACATTTCTCTTTCTCTGTCTGACTTATTTCATTTAGGATAATACCCTCTAGGTCCATCCCTGTTGTTGCAAATGACACAATCTAATTCTTTTTATGGCTGCATAATATTCCTCTGTGTGTGTGTGTGTGATATCTTCTTTATCTATTTGTGTATCAATGGACACCTATGTTGCTTCTGTATCTTAACTATTGAGAATAATGTTGCAATAAACATCGGGAGGTACATATATCTTTTCTTAGTGCTTATTTTTATTTTTCTTTGACTTAAAAATTTGTTTTATCCTAAGACAACCCCCTTATAAAAGGTGACTATGATCATTACCTCATGGAGATTATTTACCATTGAATTCAGAATACTGCCACAGAATAATTTTTGTAGAAATCCAACTTGTAAATAAATAGTGCAGTGAATTTTAGAGTAATGCATTAGCCATGGATAACTGAAGTGCTTAAAACAAATTTTAAAAACCTATTCATTAAAAATTTCCATGAGAAAAATACTATATACATTTCTTAAAATTGTTCTGTTAATTTAAAATGTGCTTTAAAATGGCGCTACAAGGAAAAGATGGGCCCCCTTAGGTATTGTCAGAAAGGATCAAAAGCAGCTTATTAGCAGAGACAGAAATAGAAATGTGATATTCATCGGGGGAAATGAGGGTATGATTAAATAAATGGAATCGGTCCCCACGTTGGAAAATACTTTAATGAGGAAGTCATGCTTGAGGCCTCTTTTGGTCTTCTGAAAGACCGAAGGGCTGGCCAAGCCTGGCCTGAGCCCAAGCTGTGGTAGGAAGAGTAGTGAAAGCCTCAGGTCACGTTCAACCTCCCAAAAGCCCAGCTGAATTAGAATCTTCATTCAGGTGGTATCTCAATATGGACTCTGAAAAACAATCTGAGGGTTTTGAAGGGGCGGGGGGCAGGAGGTTGGGGGAACCAGGTGGTGGGTATTAGGGAGGGCACGGATTGCATAGAGCACTGCGTGTGGTGTAAAAACAATGAATACTGTTACGCTGAAAAGAAACAAAAAATTAAAAAAATAAAAAGAGTCTTCATTCAGTTCATAGAAGGATCTGAGAGTCACAGCCTGGCCTCTCTCAACATCAGAGGCCTGCCTCTAGCTAGTCCTGAGGAGACATGTCCTAGGAGAAGCACAGAGTTCCTATTTGCCCTTTACATATCTGCAACTGGTATGGGGAGTTCTTGCTTGTTCTGTGTCTTTGAAATTAAAATATTCCATAGCCTGCATCTCCTCCTATCAAATATGTATTAGACAAATGCAAACTTGAAGTAAAAAAATGTATTAGATTAAGTGTTTTAATGGAAAGCACAGCAGACTAAAATTGCTTTCAAACTCTGAAATGCTCACAAATCTGTGGGAATCTTGTCCAGATGCAGCTTCTGACTTCTGTAGGAGTGGAGTGGAGCCTCACAATCTAAATTTCTAGCAAGTTGCCCTGGGGTGCTGGTGCTTTTTGTCCAGAAGTCATACTCTTGTGGAGCAAGAATCTAGAAGACCTGATTTCAAGTACTGGCTTCTCACAGCATTGGTTTTCCTATCCTTATGGACTAACATACCTTTGAATTCTGACCATCTGCAGCATCATGAGGAGTGGAGAACAGGAGGGTGGTCTATGTCAAGAGCATGTATTGCTGCTCTGGGTTTTCCCGGAATCCCCATCAGCACACAGCAAAAACAACATGGAAAACAGCACACAGTGAAAACAACATGGAAACAAACAAGCCAGGAAATACAGCTTGTGTTCTGACAATCCTGGAGTGTTTCCGGTTTTATTCACTCTGTGCCTTTGCTAGCATTCAAAGGTTTGTCTTTAATTAGGCCACACAGTCAATAAATGAATCTTCTTATTGTGCTGTCTGTCTCAAATAAGCTCAAGGAGAGGCTGAATTCCTGTCCATGGCACAGCCAGTGGGACAGGCTAATTACCAATAATAAGCAATGTAGGGTGGAAAGATTGTTATCTTTAGATCTGACACATATTCTTAACCAGAATAGAAGTGAAGATACAACTTGATACTGTATTTTGTTTTGGTAAACCTATTGCTTGTGGAGGAATTTAATACCATCTCAAAGTCTTCCTTATCCTTCAAAGTCCTCTCAGAAAGCCCCTTCTCAGTGAAACCTTCCCAGAGTCCAGTCAGAGTTACCGGCCACCTCTTGTCGCCTTGCTCCCACTTATGCCCTACTGGCGTGCATACCTCATGGCTGGGCTCCTTCTGTTGTGTGTCTGAGGTCTCCCTCACTGAATTATGTGCTCCTTAAGCCATTTGGATGGAATAGAAAGAGTTCAGGGACTTAGAACCGAGGTCCCTGGGTGTGCATTCAGCACTGCCCTGTCCTGGTCATGTGTCCCCAGGAGGCCATGGAAGGTTTTGATCTGGCTGTTCCACTCTGTAATGTCCATGATCAGATGGGGTGTTGGGAGGGTAGTGTGAAATAGTGGGTGTGCCACTGTCTCCATCTTCTGGCTTGGACTGGGCACCAGATAAAGGTTTGCTCAGGCTCTGCCTGGGTGAGCTCAGGGATCGTGACTTATCAATCCTTGTATTTCTAGCACTTCAGGAAAAGTTAGGCTAAGTGCATGCTCAGTAAATTCTTTATAATTGAATTTGACATTATCTTTCAAGGAGGTTGTGGTGTATTAATTTTAGGCACAGAAAAAATACAAGATGGGGAAATAACTGGTTTTCCCCTGGTAGCTGATAGTGCATGCTTTTCTGAAATAAATGAAATGTGTCTTGAAGTAATTATTAAAATTCTGACAGAGATTTATTTCTGGTTTGCTAAGTTCAGAAATCCTATATACAACAGGAGAAAAGATAAATATTACACAGAACAAAGACTATTTTTTAAGACTTTTATTTATTTATTTATTTGACAGACAGAGATCACAGGTAGGCAGAGAGGCAGGCAGAGAGAGCGAGGGAAGCAGGCTCCCTGCTGAGCAGAGAGCCAGTCTCGAGGCTCCATCTCAGGACCCTGAGATCATGACCTGAGCCGAAGGCAGAGGCTTAACCCCCGGAGCCACCCAGGTGCCCCACAAAAACTATATTTAACAGGAAATTCATAAAGATTATCCATTTTTCTATGCAGTAATAGGTATAAACTTTTTAGAAGAATTAGAAAAACTGATAATAGTTACCTTTGGGAAGAGGGTCAAAGGCAGAGGAGAAGGAAACTTTCATTTGCTATATTTCTATGTGCTTTGAATTTTTGGCCATGTAGGCATATTTGGGTTGTAGATATACATACATAGATATATATATATGCACACATATATACATATATGTGAGTGGGTGTGTATTAAGGATATCTGGAGGAATTGAAGGATGGGCCATTTTTATTTTAGTCTTTTATATATAAAAACCTCTAATGAGTGTAATTTGGGGGTGGCTTAAGTACAAAATGCTAATGATAAATGTGGGTGCTCTGCCCCTTGTCAAGTCACTGAACCCTCACCATCACAGAAGTCAAGGGCAAACTCAGCTCACTCAGCCCTTCCTTTGTCTGAGCTTTAAGAACTCCCAGGCTGGGGCTGTGTTCTCACACTACTGCCAGTTGGGAAAATAGAAACCAGTTATGAGTCCTTAAAGTGCTGGAATCATCTCTTCATAAATCCATGATCTGGCTTAGTAAAGATGAGACTGCAGGTGACTGCCTGGAATAAGGAGAGTGGTAAGATATAGAGCCCAGTCCAACAGGAGTACCATCCCTCCTACAACCAGAAATGCAAGGGAGTTGCCCTAGTTGCCCTTCTTTGGAACATAGCATGTCCTTTTTTCTTTAGAGCTGGGTAGAGGGGCACAGAGAGAAAGGGAGAGAGAGAATCTTAAGCAGCCTCCACGTCTAGCTTGGGGCTGGCTGCAGGCCTCAGTCTCACAACCCTGAGATCATGACCAGAGCCAAAACGGGGTTAGATGCGTAACCAGTTGAGGCACTCGGGCACCTCCGTAGCATGTCCTGTTTAGCAAGATACTGGGTGTTCATTTTTCCTTGGCACTCCTGAGCTGTTTTCAGCATTGACCTGCTTACCTCCCATCAGCAGGTGGGGATGTGCCTATTTGGAGTATCTGAGAACAAATGGCGCACCCCTTGTCATATGCTTGTGTAGAATGAAGCAGCATTTCCCTGTAGCTTCTGCCCATGATATTCAGCTACCCTGGCCTTAACTCTGATTTTGTGAGTTAAGAAGGACACACCTCAGAGACCTTTCAAACAGTGCTTTCAGTTCTGGGTGGTACCACCACATAGGGGCCGGGGCAGACGGGGATGTTTTCTTGGCAGGGCATCCAGGATTATTAAAGGAATTGTAACCATGTTGCATGAAGAACTGCTGATGGGCTGGGATGTAGTCGCCACTCACTTTTCTGTGGTCAGATCGTTCAATTCTCTGTGCGAATGAACTGGGTTCCATAGTATTAACCTCAAAGGAGTGTTGTAAGGAAAAAATACATTAGTTCATACAAACACTTAGAGCTGGTAAGGGTTCAGCAATTGCTAGGAACTGGTTTTTGTCCTTGGGGCTGGAGGTACAAGAAAGATTCCCACATCTTTGGACTGCAGCAGTCACAGTCCCCCTCCTGATCTAAAGGAGTTCACCTTCTGGTTTGTAGGCATTTTTTAAAGTCATAGATATTATTATGAGAAGCTTAGCTATTGATTATTCTTCTGAGAGGCTTGAGTAGCTGATTTGAGCCCCTTAAGCTATAAATAAGAGATTTGCTGCGTATGCATTTCCCTGTGTGAATCTGTCTCCTTTGGGAATTCCTTTGCCTTGTGCTGATACATTATTTAAATTGTCTTGTAACCATGCACTGGGCTTTGTGATATGAGTATCTTCCCCCCTTCCTTTGAGAAGGATGCTCTGTGTATGATTAGCCCCATAATAAAGAGAAACTTGTCATTCCCCACCAAGGCAAAGGACCACTCACCCCTTTGCAGCGTTCCAGTCTGAATAAAAATGGCCTCTATTTTGTCTTACTGTACAATTGTGCCAACATTTGCCATTCAGTATAACTGCCTATACTCAGCTATATACAGAACAGCATCCACATGTCATTGATGTCAAGGTCATCAGACTTTTCCAGGTGTTCTCCTTCTGGGTCTTGTATTGATCCATTAACTGTGTGTTAAGCAAATGAATTCAGGGTGAGTGTTTAAATAGGATATTTCCCAAACTAATCTAAGGCAAAAAATCAATGTGTTTTTCTAACTTGTGTCTTAGATGCTGCTGAGTATCTTGAATGTGCCTTTGAAAAGAACTATTCAAGTGGTGATTTGGTGAAGCTGGGGAAGCAGAAATGGATGAGAGGTGTTGTAATAGCTTTGTAAATACCTCACCCAGATATAACAAACTTCCATTTATTAATTATGTCGTTTCCCCTAGTTATTGCACACCCTTTGACAAACATCTCTGAAGTAACTTTTGCCATACCTAGTACGATTTCATCTTAAGAAAGATTTTGGACAGGGCTTCTGGGGGCCTGGTTTTTTAGATGAAGCAAGTGAATTAGAAAATTCACAGGGCATCTTAGTGGCTCAGTCATTTAAGGGTCCAACTCTTGATCTCAGCCCAGATCATGATCTCAGGGTTACATACTGGGCATGGAGCCTACTTTAAAAAGAAAACAAAAGAAGAGGAAAGGAAATGTGTACTCACAGTGACACCAAGAGGGACATTGATCTAACCCTGGATTTTCCATTTGTTTCCACTATGGGAGTAAAGCCAGCCATGATAAGTTTAACAGCTCCCAAACTGCAACAGTTATTTTTCTTCTCCTTAGGCTCCTCCTTAAGCTTCTGATGCCAAGAGAAAGTTTTTCCTTATTAGCAGAGTTTGAGACTATTTTAAGATTAACTCTTGTGATCTCTAAACCCACCTTCCCTAGCCTCCCTTTCCTCCCCAGGGAAGGGCCAGGGCTTTTAGGAGAAACTAGGGAGAAAGAACCTATGGAATCTTCGAGGGAGCCTGTAAGAGTTTGGCCTTGGCCCCATCATCTGCTACAGGCAGAGATTTGAAGCAGGTTGGGGGATCCACTTTGACCAGGAAGTCCTTGACTCAGTCTCCCATCTTGGCCTTGTCAAGTGCTAAGCTGGACATTTATATGAAAGGGAACATGCCGTGAGTCAGACTCCAGGATTGCCCAGTGTGGAGACTCCTTGTGCCTGTCCACTATGTACCCATTCTCATGAGCCAAGTGAGAATATCACTGTTTTTTCTTTTACCCCCGTCCTTGGTTGTGACAGCTAAAGGTAACCCACAGAGCTTACTTTCCAGCTTGAAAGGTGATTTGTGTATCCAGAAGGATGTATTTTTTTAAAGAAATTTTTTCCCATGAAAAACGCTGAAATGTATTTGTCTCTTGTTCATTTGATCTAACATGTGTCATTTACTCCCAATCTGACACGTTTCTCTGTTTTTTGTGTGTTGCAGGCAGCATAGTGTACCTTGGGATGATGGCAGGGGCTTTCTTCTGGGGAGGACTGGCAGACAAAGTGGGAAGAAAGCAGTCTCTTCTGATTTGCATGTCTATCAATGGATTCTTCGCCTTCCTTTCTTCATTTGTCCAAGGTTATGGATTCTTTCTCTTCTGTCGCTTACTTTCTGGATTCGGGTAAGCTTTTTTCCCTTCATATCTCATAGTAATGTTTATTCTTCATAATTATACATGTTCTTCACTCCAGAGGACCTCATTACTGGGAAATTACCCCTTAACACACTTCTTTCCCTATCTTCACATCAGCCTTAGGAATATGATACTGATAAATATATAATTATCAACCGTAAAGGAGAACACACTTCTGTGTTCTTGTGGCTGATTCTGGTAGTATTTTTACTTCTAGGAAATGAGTTTTAGTTTAAGTGGAATCTTGTTTCTAGGGTAGAATGCATTCCTAAGTGTCTTTTTCTTCTGAAAATTTAGTTTCAGCAAGAAATAACCCTGGTCCTACCTGTTATGAGCTAGTATAGGTTCAAACTATTCAGGCTTGCTCTTAAGTACAGGATGAGTGTGTCTCAAGCAAATGTTATTTTATTGATCTGTGTTAACTGTCTAACTTGGTAGGAAGCCTACTTATTGAGATGTATCATGTTCCATTTGTAAGTTCTTGATTTTTGTTGAATTAATGGAAGTTGTGATGTTGGCCAAGTACAGTGGAATAGTCCCATACGCTCCCCCTTACCCACGGGGGATACATTCCAGAACCCCCAGAAGATGTCTGAAACTGCAGATAGTACCAAACCCTATAGAAACTATGCTTTTTCCTCTACCTACAGACCTATGATAAAGTTTAATTTATAAATTAGACACAGTAAGACATTGACAGTAACTAATAATAAAATAGAACAATAATAAAAATATACTACATATAATAAATATATATAATAAATATAAATAAATATATACTGTAATGAAAATTATGTGAATGTGGTCTCTCTTAAAATATCTTACTGTACTATACTCATTCTTCTTGTGATGATGTGAGATGATAAAATGCCTATGTGATGAGATGACATGAGGTGAATGAAGTAGGCATCGTGACCTTCTGATGATGAGTCAGAAGGAGGAGCATCTGCTTTGGACTGAGGTTGACTACAGGGGGTTGAAACCACAGATAACTGAAACCTGGGAAAGTGTAGCCAGTGTTGTAATCATTATCCCTAAAGAGCTGGAATCACCTGTTGACTCTACAAAGTAAATTCACAGCTGAGGAAACCCCAATAGCTTAATTAGGAGAGTCAAAGATACTCTGCTCTGATATGGAAAAAGTAAAAATAAAGAATTTCTATTTGAGAACTTTATTTTCATTAGAGTTGTTCTTTCTGAGATATCTATCAGAGGATGAATCAGTAGGAATACTATAAAATAAAAGTAAATAAATGGAGAAAAGAAAGGAGACAGTCCTGGGTTATGAATTTGAGAAGCATATCAGTTGTGGTTGTTGAGAGTGGAACCCACACAGCAAAACATAGTTTGACCAAAAGAGAAGGTCAGAGAACTGCAGCATGTCTTCCTTAATTAGCTCCAGTAGTACTTTAAAATCAGAACTAAGATGAGAAGGAATATAAGCCATCATAGAGAAAGACTGTATGATCTGGTTACTTCAGGGATACAAACTTTTATAACTCATTCAAAATATTTAGAAAAAAATTTGTATCATTTTATGCCACAAGATGAAGTATGTGCATATTAAGATTGGTGGATTGTGATTTTTCTGATGTGTCTTTTCATCTGTTTATAGCCCTTCATATGCTACATTCTGCTCACAGTGGGCACTTGGCAAATACATGACTAAGTTGCCCAAATCAGGAGCCTTCCTTAGAGTGAAGACATTCCCATTGACCAGTCCAGTAAACCAAGAAGGTTGGAAAGTCTGGGAAAGTGTAAAATTATTTTTTCCTTAGGGGAAAAAAATGATCAAAATCAATAATTAGCTTTGTAATGAATAATAGAGAAGGGAGGCTTTCCCTTGGTGCTCAGAGCTCTGTGTGAGATTGCCAAAATAACATGGGTGACCTGGGGAAGTAATTCGGATCATGGATTCAAAAGGCTACAGCGGTGAATTGGGGTGCCTGAGGAAGAACATGTGTTATTTGGGGCTATTTGTTAAAAGACCAGATTCTGAGGGTCCATAGGATAAGACATTCTTGCCATCAGGAAAGGCTAAACCTTTCTTTTACTTTCTCTTACCTATGTAATACCGTGTCAGAAAAAAGCTAATGGCCTAAATTCTGAACTTTCCAGTCCTTTCCATTTACAGCTTTATCGAGGAAATTTCAGTGATATCCTTAAACTCAAAGGTACTGGAGTGTGGTCAAATTATTACGGCAGTTTTAATTGCCAATTCTGGATTGTGATGTGGTCAACCCAATTGACTGCAGAGAAAAGGGTCATTATGGTGGCTGCGGAACACTCCTAAACTAATGGACTGTCTAGAAGTTAATTCAAGGGCAGGACAGAAGCAGAGACTGCCTGGGTATATTCATGATATCATACTCTTCCCTGTCGCAGACAAATCATTCTTCAGCCAGCAGCTCAGGGCTGCTGACTTCTAAATAACGTAATCTACCTGGCAAAGCACAGACTGTGTCTTGCTAGCTCAGCTAGCCTCCATGAATTGTGATACCAGAGGTTAATTCACCGTGCCTTTGCCAAGTTGGCACAAGACTGGGAGTCCAGAAATCCAAGTCCACCCTGCTCCTGCCCTTTACTGGGGACCCTGGGAAGGTCATTCAGGCTTTCCAGACAGATTCTTCTATTGGGTTTTGTTTTGTTTTTTATTTTTATTTATGTATTTTTGTTTCAAGTTCGTATTTAAATTCTAGTTAGTTCACATAGAGTGTAGTGTTGGTCTCAGGGGTAGAACAACACCCAGTGCTCCTCACAGCACCTGCCCTCCTGAATGCCCATCCCCCATCTAGCCCATCACGCACCCACCTCCCTTCCAGGAACCCTCAGTTTGTTCTCTGTAGTAGAGTCTCTTATGGTTTGTTTCCCTCTCTTTTTTCCCTTTCCCTCTGTTAATCTGTTTTGTTTCTTAAGTTCCACATAGAGTCAAATCATACAGTATTTGTCTTTCTCTGAGTGACTTATTTCGCTTAGCATAATACACTAGCTCCATCTGTGTTGTTGCAATGTCAAGATTTCATTCTTTTGATGGCTGAATAGTACTCCATTGTTTGTCTCCTTTATCCATTCATCAATTGAGCTCTTTCCATAGGTCTTTTGGGCTCTTTCCATAGCTTGGCTATTGTCGGTAATGCTGCTATAAACATCAGGGTGCATGAATCCCTTCGAATCTGTATTTTTGTATCCTTTGGGTAAATACATAGTAGTGTAATTGCTGGGTCCTAGGGTAGCTCTATTTTTAACTTTTAGAGGAACCTCCATACTGTTTTCCAGAGTGGCTGCACCAGCTTGCATTCCCACCAACAGTGTTAAAGGGTTCCCTTTCCTCCACACCCTCTCCAACATCTGTTGTTTCCTGTGTTAATTTTAGCCATGCTGACTAGCATGAGGTGTATCTCACTGTAGTTTTGACTTGTATTTCCTTGCTGATGAGTGAGGTTGAGCAACTTTTCATGTATCTGTTAGCCTGATTCTTCTTTTGTGAAAAGAGATAGAGATTACCAAGGCTGGGGGTGCAGCTGAGGGGGTAGCCCAGGTGGCAAAACACTCAGAGTTTTGTGCGATCCAGGCACTGAGGGAACCTGAGGACTGATGTTGTTAAGGAAAATGAAGAAAGTTATCTCTCTTCCTCATCCAAGTTTATGGGTAATGTCACCTGTACACAACACATGAGGCACTGTCTCCATGAGAGAGGGCTTTTCTCAGCAGCTCTAGAGTTTCATTTGGACATGCTGTCTCTGAACCTCTGGGGCGTCTCAGCCAAGGCTCTGCTTTCTCCAGAGATCTTGTTTTTTCTACTTAGTTAAGAGCTCCCTCTATCCACATCTGATCTGGGTTTTAAATTAAGTAAAACTGAATGGCCAAGGAAATAAGGCTTCAGAATGCTGGAGTTCTTCTGGAACGGGCACCTGGCCTCAGACACATCAATGCTCCATGTGTTTCCCAGGAGTGTTGCTCTTGCCGTCTTTTCTGCTTCAGAGGTTCTTCTCCCAGAGCCCTTGGCACTCAGGGCCCCGGGGAGGCCCATTCTAAGACCAGCCCTCCCTGCAAATACTTGCTTTTCATGCGTTTATTTCTCTCTTCCTCCCATTGTAAATTCCAAAATGCTGAGGTTTATTTGCTCAAGGCAGGGCAGGTTTGGTTACTTAAAGGACACTGGTCCTGCCAGGGGTGGACCTATATGGCTTTGGCTAGTTGATTGTGGTGTTGCTGCCAGAGTGAAATAGATGGGAAGTTTGCTGAAGTCTTACTTGATCTGTATAAACAGAAGAATTCTAGGTCAAGTGAATGAAAGTTTAACTTGAATCATAAAAAGTCATGAGGCTCATGAGAGTCATGACCCATCAGTGAATTCCGAGACTCGACTGCAGTCTGCAGACCCAGAACTCCTCAAATGAAGGGGAGGCTGGGTCTCTTGAGGGAGAAGCCCCAGACACCACTGAAACTATATACCTTAGTCTTTCACTCAGCCTTTCCCAAGGGACTTACAACCTTTTACTAGGGTAGCAATCCTGAGGGGGGAAGGAGATAATCAGACTTTAGGGGGCTCACCTGTTCTGAACTGACACTAATTCCAGGAGACCCAAAATGTCACTGAGGTCCACCAGTCGGTGTAGGGGCTCATGGAGGTGGGGTGATCATGAAATTGTAGCTCAGGCCCATCTCAGAGTGGGTCCAGTGGGTCCCTGAATCCATCCTCTGATTATTTCCCGGTTACTGAATGCGTACTGGAGTAGACATTGTTACAGATAGAATCTCCATGTTGGTACAGCTCCTGTCTACCAGTTCCACGTGCTGGGAGTTTCAGAGGAGGAAGAGAATTTCTGGGTCACAGACACAGCCTTCGTTTTGCAGATTAAGGTGCAGTGATGGAATCAGGAAGACACAGCAAGGACTTAAGTCACAACTAAGTCCTTTTGAACTAGCAAATTTGTACTTAACCGCATTATGAATCCAAGATCAAAATGCCTTTGTGCTGATTTTATTGCAAATGCCACAGGTTTCCAGCTGTTTTGTCTTATTTCATGGCTGAAGCATCAGGAGCAGCACTGTGTTAAATTTCTGTTACTGCATCTAAGGGATACTGAAAGGAGTGCTTCATTTAGCCTGAGGTCTACCTGAGTTTATGGTTTCATTGCCTCTAAATGTGCTTTCCTCTTAATTTCCCACACCAAGTCATGAGTATATTTTGTTAGAAACATAAATATGTCCAGCTGCCGTATTCTGTGGGACTTTAAATATTTATTCAGTATGACGAATGATTTTCCAGCTGGGGACAACAGCGTGAGTGAGGACTAAGGCATCACCCATTATTCATCTGTCTCTCGCTTTCCTAAGTGAATCTCACACCAGGGAACAGACACTTCCCCTCTCCTCTTTTGTTACAGAAAATTAGAAAGATGGGAAATAGAGTTGACACCATTGATTCATTTTCATTTGCCCCAGAATTAAATTATTTGTTTCCAGTCACTGTTAATTATGGGAATGGTAATGCTTCAGATGCTGGGCAATGTCAGAGTTGGGAGCTTCTCACCAAGGGCCTGGCATGGCTAAGCGTAAAGGTCAGGGGAAAAATATGACAGCAGCAGAAATTAAAATGAAATTTCTATGTATCTGTATATCATCATGAACAAAGAGTCATTTCTCCCTCCACAAATGGAGCCTCACAAATGCATACTTCATAGCTTTATGCTATATCCCTCCATTAATCATATTATAACCAGATTGCCTTGGCTTTGTAGAAATGATTTTCAACTAATTGGAATCTTCAGTGTTTTATATTTAGCATGTTTAGGCCCACAACATTTTTAATAAATAGGCATGCAAAAATCATACACTCTTTTTTTTTAAGTAGGCTCCAGGCCCAGTGTGGAATCCCACGCGGGGCTTGAACTCAAAACTCCGAGATGAAGACCTAAGCTGAGATCATGAGTCATATGCTTAAACCGCCTGAGCTACCCAAGCGCCCCTATTGTGCTTTTAAAAATAGAGGCACAGGTAGATTAAGTGGCTTCCAAATGTTCAATAGATCCTCCACTCTTCTGAGGTTTAGTCTAGTTCTGAACTCTGAGGGTCTCCCTTCAAAGTAGTCTTTCTCTTAGGATATGTTTTACCTCCTTATCATATTTGAAAAATGCAAACTCATTTCAAAATTTTCAAAATGTGTTTTATCAAACACCTATATATGCTTGCCCTATGAGAGATACCAAGCACTTTATGATACTGACTCCTCTAAACCTCAGAGTTTAGAGGAGGAAATTAAGGCACAGAGAGGTTAAGTAATGGTCCATGGTCACACAGTAAGTATTGTGGTCATACACAGGCAGCCTGGTGCCAGGACCCGTGCTCAGACCACCAGACTGTGCTGACTCAGATTCAACGAGAAGTATCTCTGATTTCATAGGACATATATGATAGGCACTAAATTGTCACGGCGGCGCGACAAATCAACCAGAAATGTGAGGGTAAGAGGATGAAGAAAAGAACTCAAGAAGTAGAGAGATGGGCGCAGGAGGAACACTGAGGAGGATGTCCAACAGTGCTGATTTTATTCCACATTTTACAAGCATTTTTAAGGCAGATCACAATAGAAGAATAATACATCAGTATTTAGTCAAATAACCGCAAGTTCCTATAACAAGTTTACATTAACTACAAATAAATCTCGTGATGCCAGGTAATCACGGCTAATGCCATTAGCTACTATTGATACAAGAAATTACAATCAACCAGGGAGTGGGTTATGGGAAGTACAGGAACAACAAGGACCAACTAAGAATTTAAGACCCTGACCACATTGTTCCTTTCTGTAGGGAGAGCGTGTGGGAAGTTATGTAGGCGAGCACACATAGCACAGACCCTTTCTCAGTGTTACTCAACTTTCCTGTCCTTAACCCCTTATCAAGGCGTCTGGACTTTAGAGGAGACACAAGTCAGGGCCTGGTTTGATCCACAACTCCAACTGTGCTGTGGTCTCCAACACTAAATAAGCATTTTGGATGGATCAATTCAGGAAGGTTTCTGACCCAGAGAATTAGGATTGAGAGCTCTCCCAGTATGAAAGATGAGAAAAAACTACATTACCTTTAATCTTTTTAAAATGGTCACAAACCCAGATGGTAAATAGGAGGTCGTTGTTTCCTTAGGTCTATGTTGTTCAACAGGCAGCGTGTAGCTACGGAGCACTTGAAATGTAGCCAGATTGACATGAGCTATAAATGCAAAATACCTAGCACTGGTTTCAAATACTTAGCATGTATGAAAGAGTGCAAAATACCTCATTAATAATTTATATATTGATTCTGTGTTAAAATGACAATATTTGAATATATTGAGTTAAACGAATATATATTAAAATTAACTTCACTTGTGGTTTTGGGGGTGTTTTTTGCTTTGTTTTAATATCTTTTCTAGAAAATTTAAAGTTATACATGTGGCTCACATGGTACTTCTATTAGAAAACACTGTCTTAGACAATGCGTTTTATGAGAATTTCCAACAAAGAACTTGACCTTTTGGGCACACATTATTTCCCACTATGCCCTTTGGCAAAGGTGCTATTGGTCCCAAGAGAGAAGTAACAGAGCGAAATATCTTCCAGACTTACAATACGTAATTTGTGGGAAAATGAACCATATGTACTCTTTAGAGTCTTTTCTTGAGAAAAGACTGTGAGCTCCTTGAGGGCAGGAACTTGGGTGCATGCATCTCCAGCAACTGGGCTGTACCTCACCCAAAGTTTGCCTAGAGTGGGTGGAGGTGAGGGTTGAAATGGATGGTAGGTGGGTGAGAGGTTGAGTGGAGGAATGGATGAGTGGACACATAGAGTGTCTACAGGTTTTTGTCATCATTTCTTACAGATCATCACTATCTTTATTCATAATGACACCATGTAGGTGCTATGGGAATGGATTTTTCCAGCTCTCTCAAGAGCTCGATTAATTTTTTTAAAGACAGCATTAGAATCCTGATCTATGACTGGACCTGTTCCCCGTGGCATACTGTGCTGCTGTGGATACTATAGGTCTGTCAGCTTAGGGCGCCAACCTGATTGCAAGCAAGGGCTAGGGAAGTTGTATTAAAGCTGTTTTCTTAGAAACACACCTTTTACCCACACTGTATATTTACATCTCAATATTTTTAAAATAATCGAGTTTCTACCAATTGTTCTATCCATAGTTCATACAATATTGGGAAATAACAACTGCCCCTATCAAAGAATATGGTTTTTTAATCTGTGGCTTTGGACAGTGGGAAACTAAAACTACCCACACGACACATCCTTTAGCACTGCCACTGGGTCTGGGAGATTTCCATTCTTGATTTGGTGATTGGTTCGGGTACCAGTAAGTGTTCTCCTGTTTCTGTCTTGAGTACTCATCATGAACAGGTGATACCTTCTAATCAATACCACAATCTCATTTTCTGTGAAAACCAGCCCGTTCAGAGACAGATCTGTGTTCTTCTCTCTAAGCCTCTGTGATAGTCTATTTACTTTCGTGAAAAGGAAGTCACTGAAAAGTTCTTCTTTGGGGCTAGTGCTTTAATTGTTTATTTCTGGGTCCAATTTAAAACATAGTGAATTGGTTCTGAATTGCTATGCAATTTGCCTGGCATTTCAGTGTCGTTGATTTTCCTTTTTTGTTGATTCTGAGTGAGGATTAAAAGGCTATTTTCATGCAACTTTTTTGTAATTGTGATTCCCAGTATAGACTACAGCATTCAGTGTTCTTTTTATAAACCCATAATACCCATCTTAATAAAAGCTGTCAGAATCAGCTCTTGGTAGACTTTGCCCTCTGCGTATTATCAGTATAGAACACGTGACTTTACAATGCATATTCAACTTCCTCCTTAATTCTGTCCTCGCATAATGCCCCATTTCCCAAAGGAAATGGGAGATGGAAGATTGAGGTGAGAGACTGACAGTCACATGGTGAGATAAGTTAGAATGAAAGTATTCTTTGTTACATGCCTACTACAGCAGAACAGAATCACACAGGAGAACCCCTCCTCGGAACAAGAAGTCATCTGACATTCCACACTTTCTCCTCTAAACTGTCATGTTTCAAGCTATTTTAAGTCCAGCTACCCTTTTTTTTTTTTTTTAAGATTTTATTTATTTATTTGACAGAGAGAGAGATCAGAGTAGGCAGAGAGGCAGGGAGAGAGAGGGAGAAGCAGGCTCTCTGCTGAGCAGAGAGCCCGATGCAGAGCTCGTATCTAGGACCCTGAGACCACGACCTAAGCCGAAGGCAGAGGCTTAACTCACTGAACCACTCGGGCACCCCCTAGCGACTCTTTTTATCCACAGCCTCCCTCTTTCATAGCAGAACCCTGAGCCCTTTCCTATCTTTGCCTCAATAGCCAGAGTAAGTCAGTAACTATGATTTGGTACAGGGACAAACATGGTCCACCAGAGTTCCATCTGAACCCAAGTAATAGGAGGTGTGGCTGTGAAATTTGCAATCTCCGTGAAGTTCGTGCAGACAGAAATATTTGGCATTCTCTTTCATCCTACTATGCTAAAGGGACTTCAACTTATGAGTCTCACATTCCCAACAGAGTATTTGTGTTTGTAAAGCTGACACACCCTTTGCCTTACACCATATCCCACTTGTGAATTTGCCTTAGATTATTGAGGGAAATAAATATGTTTCATGATACTCTCCAGACACCTAGGATTGAGTCATACGTAGGTGGTTTGTGTGTGCACATATGTGTGCATATGTGTGTAGAATGGGTTTGGAGAATGGTCCCAATTTATTCTAGAATGTGTTTTAATACATTTTTAAGCTTCTTTATATTTCTATAATTAAAGTTGCAAAAACGTAACCTTAATCTTACTTGAGAATAACTCCAACTCTGAAATTTCAACGATCAGTGTTCTGTTTCAGTTGTATCAGTTTAATTATTTTGAATCTGGCTAATCTTCCACCTCTATAGAGTGTGGATTTCAATTATTATTCCCCCTATGCCTCTTTTTACCAAAGATAATTAAGATTTAACCCTCTTTGACAGTTATTAAAATAGACTTAATATCTGATCCTGAAAAAGTTCTTTGTAAACCACCCTCATCTGGTGGCTTCATTATGTAAACATTCCATCAAAAATGAACTTGAGAAAATTTCAACAGTAGCTAACGGATCATTAAATAGTGAACCATAAAAAGATCTCTATGCTAACTGGATTTAGAGATATATTACATATCAGGTAATGTAAAAGATAACCATTTCATGCCTTATGTTATGAATTTTTAGTATAAAACAAAGTACATTTTCCATATTAAATCCCTGTTACAAAAGTTTCTCTACCTTGGTACTATTAATATTTTGGGATGGATTATTCTTTGTTGTGAGGAGCTGTCTTCTGTATTTTAGGATTTTTAGCAGCATCACTGGGTTCTTCTTACTATTTGACAGTAGCACCTCCTGAGTTGGAGAGCTAAAAATGTATCCAGACATTGTCAAATATCTGTTGGGAGAGGGGAGAACATATGCAACTGTATTTAAGAACCACTGATATGTGGGACTTCAAGAACAGCCACATATTTGTTATTTCTTCATGTATTCTCAGAAATTTTATCTTGATACAATAAAACAGACCAGGAAATGTATAGCTCTTGCACAAAATACTGAAATGTTGATGTAGAATAATAACAAAAACATTTTTTTTTACTCATAAAAATGGGGGGGCAGCTTTTTCCTATCTTCAGTACTTAAAGGAACAAAACCATATCGTGAAAACGTATGCTTCATCTCTTATCTAAATTTTTATTATTGTTGATAGCATTCTGGAAGGTATCAAAGATTTTAGGAGTCCGTGGAGTGCCCAAGAGGATTGCACATTCTTATGCCCAGGGGTTCTAAGTAGCTCTTTTCACCAAGGTATCTGGTCATGAGGTGACTGTGCAACTCAGACGTAGCGTGATTTCAAGAACTCTTTTGCTACCGGGAACTCTTTTGCTACTGGGACCTCCATTCTAGCACCCATAACTTCTTTTATGATTACATTGTCCCGGAACATCAGATGTATGTTTCCATTCGTGGGAGGTGTTTAGGTCCTCAGAGCAAGTTACTCTAGTCTGTTTGGAGTGGCACCTCCATCAGCAGAGAAATACAACTCTCTTGAGACGCACCGAGTGCGTGTCTAGTAGGCCAGGTAATGGAGATTCAAAGATGAATGGGATATAGTCCTCACCCTCAAGGGGCCTTCAGTCTAGTGTGAACAATGTTTATGATCTCTGCCAATGTATAAAACACTAGTAAGACTTAACATGACATCAGGCTGTAATGTTTTTTTCTGCAGTAACATGAGGAGTAACATGAGGAGCAATGTTTTCCCTAAAATGGGTGATCAGCCTACAGTGAGAGATATGAATGCCTATGTTGTTTCGTAGGGCTCTGAATCTGAAGAATTTTGCAAAGGATTTGAAGAGACCCCTCACTCATTCTTTGGACTCATTTATGTATTGGTATTAGAGTTCTTTGTGATCTGCTTTGCAAACATATTGTGGGACATTGGTGCAAAAATAACCACCTTGAAAAAGAGGCATTGACTCAGAACCAGCTGGATTGCCTATATGCCCCTAAAAGCTGGTATTCTTTTACACAACAATAGTTTGTGTAAAGCCAGCAAGCAAGGCTATGATCTTCCACTTGCCACTTTAGCCGTCCCAGAGTACATTTCTCTCATTTCCGAGTGGCCTGGCATATCTTACATGCAACTGTGCCTTCATGAAATGGGAGTGATAGCTCTTATGTATGGAATGTCCAGAATCCTGATGAAACATTAATTAGGACGTGGAAAGTCAGTAAAAACTGGACTCTTTTTATGCATCAAGAAGTGAAGGCATAGATATGGGACCTGGGGCTTTATGGTGCAGAGAAACAGATTCTTCACGTCAAATGAAAAAAGCAGTAGCATTAAATGATTTATGACACAGCTGTTTTATTTCCTATTAAAATTGTGGGTTGTAATGAAACCATTTAAATCTGTTCAGGGCTTTGTGGAATTTTAAAATTCAGTTAGTTGTCCATGGTTTCTGGTCCTTGAGAAGTTGGGCAGAGAACTGTGTGTGGGATAGAGCCAGCTCTGACTGCCTGCCACATGCATTTGTTTCTTGTGTGTGGAGGGGTCCACTTGATGACCTTCGAATGCTTGTCTCCCCCTAGTGTAATGGCACCAAATGGCCACGTGCTGCATCTGAGGTCATGTGGGGTCCAGCAATTTTAGGTAGAACTGCCACATTCATAGCCCAGGCAAACAGATAGAGATGCTTTTGGCTAGTGTTTTTTTCAAGTCTTTGAACAGCAATTCCCATGAACAAACACATTGCAATCCAATATACATTTTTATACATATTTATGTGTTCATGGAAAAAAATTTATAGTAGACACGTATATGCATATACATGTGTACTTTCGACATTATAAATATTTTTGTAATGAAAACAAAAGTTTCATGAAATGATATTTATCCTCATTACTTTAGTTGTGCTTAACTCTTTTCATTTCTAGTTCAATTTTTTAAAAAATTCTGTTTATAGCTACTAAGTTAATTTCATAGCCCACAGATTGAAAAGCGTTGGCCTAAGTTGATATGCCCATGTCTCGAAGTAGATAACTATCATGTCACTTTAGGCAGGGGCAAATGAATGAAATGGTGCTATATTTTGACCTACCATTTGATGCACAATGACATGATGGATCCTGCAATTGGATTGGGGCATCCAGTTGGCTACAGATAAGGCCTTTCTCTAAATTTCATTTGCTAAGGTCACTGCCAATACTTCTTTATCATATTAAAGACTTTGAGGAAATCAGTTATTGCTAACTGCATAAATATATGTTTTACTTCTTGACATAAAATGTCAATAGCAATTTACCTTACAGAAATCTAAGCATAAAGGAATCGGCACATATTTTTAAAAATGTATTGCTAGTGTTTTCTCTGCAACTTGCTCTTGTATATTGTTGTACATCTTCCCCCCAAATTTAAGAATTCATATACTGTTTGGGATGATGTTGAGTAATGTTTTCTCCTACGTCCCTACTTCTGAGGCTATGTTTTTTAAAACTTGGGGGTCAAAACCTGTTTGAAATGCAGATGAGATCTAGGGCCCATCTGCCTAGAAGGAACAAAATATTTATTCTATAGACCCTCATTGGAGAAGCCTTAACCTGAATGGAAGTCACTATTCATGTCAAGATGTCTTATAGTTACACTACCAGAAGGAAGCATTGTACCCCATTCTATTGGTATGGAAATCAGCAGTGCCTTATTTGATTCAACCAGTGTGCATATACATGTACTCGGGCAGCAGTGAGATCTACTGGGTCGAAACCAGAGTGGTCCAAGAAGCAACCTGGTTGGGCCTGTGTCCCTCAGCACAACAGGCTGACCGGGCTGCAGGACCAACTGCCACAGAGTAGCTACAAGTAAGCCCAATGGCAGACAGCCTCCCAGAAGTGTTTGAAGCTCTTTCTTTCTTTCTTTTAAAGATTTCATTTATTTATTTGACAGACAGAGATCACAAGTAGGCAGAGAAGCAGGCAGAGAGAGAGGGGGAAGCAGGCTCCCCCCTGAGCAGAGAGCCCGACCTGGGGCTCGATCCCAGGACCCTGGGATCCGATCCCAGGACCCTGGGATCATGACCTGTGCCGAAGGCAGAGGCTTTAACCTACTGAGCCACCCAGGTACCCCTTGAACCTCTTTCTAAAGTTACCATGTCTTTGACTAGGACATATCCTAGTACCTCTTTTTAAAAATGAATTCATTAAAATATTCATGAGATTAGATCCAATACTGTAATTTTTGCAAATATGTAGAACATTCAGTCAACCTGAGCAGAAACCTCTCTGATCCTTAAACAAGGGTAAGCGTTATAAACCCCATGACTAGGGCACCACTGCCACCTTTTGGTGACATCCCTTAATTACAGGTTCTGGAGGGATAAAAAACCTATATTTAACAGAGATTATAATATTAAAGTTATAAAATGATAAAAAATATACATCCCTGGATATGCTGGGGTGAAGAGAGAGTGTGTGTTGCTAAAGCTTGCTTTGGTTCTGCCCTTTGCATCTCCCACAGCTGTCCTTGCTCTGATCTCACATAGTCTTTGTCGCTCTTGGCAGGATTGGAGGGGCCATTCCCACGGTGTTCTCCTACTTCGCGGAAGTGCTGGCCCGAGAGAAGCGGGGGGAGCATCTGAGCTGGCTGTGCATGTTCTGGATGATTGGCGGCATCTACGCCTCTGCCATGGCCTGGGCCATCATCCCGCATTACGGTAAGAGGCTGGCCTGGCATGAACAAGGCATCACCTTCTTTGACTTCGGCCTCCCTTCTGTCCCTTTCTTGTCTTGTCATTGCTGGTTTGAGAACAACACTGTCATGATCAAGTTTTTGCCTTTTGTTTATCTAGGATTTTCTCCCTTGTATAGAGATCTGTAGAAGGTAAGACCATGCCAAGGGTTCTGTAGGAATATTGCTGCATTTTGCTGTTCTTCAAGGGATCACTTTCATTGGCTTTCTATGTGCTATCAACTCTAGGCTCCCCACCAAAATGGACAACAGGGGAGACATAGGTCATAATTGGCATAGAAGGCAGAATGACTTACCATTGTTTTGGGGACTATCATACACATCAGACACATACATGTGCCTTTATTCATCCCTTCTGGGTCTAGTTCAAAGCTCAACCCCATGTCAGTCCACCTCTGCTGGCAGCTGAGAACTGGGATGAGAGCAGGAAGCATCCTGTCTTGTCATGGAACATCTATTTGTAGAACTTAAGAGATGACTCAACTGTCCTTGCTGGCTAGACCCTTCCTGAGTTTCTTCTAAGCTGTTCCTACCACCTCTGAACACTTTTAAGTTCTCCTGTTTCTGGGCAGTCAGCACTGTCCTGCTTAGAAGCCAGAAACTGCCAGGTGCTTCACCCACAAACAGTGAAATGCAGGGAGAGGTTCATCAGGAATCAAATCCAATAAACAAGACAGAGGGGAGTGGAGGTTTTCTGGTTGTGTGTATCTGTGTGAAAGAGAAAGAGAGCAAACATGTTGAAGTTTGCAAATTATGAATACTATGTAAATTAAAACCACATGTGGACTTTAAAAACTTACTCTTTGTTCAACCTAAAATCTAATTGATCATTGGGTGAAAAAGTAGATTTCAAAAATTTGCTTTTGGATCATTTTCTTTTTTTTCCTTTTATTTTAGAACAGAGCAATTTTGGCTATAAAGCCTAGGTTTGTTAGGGAACAACCCTGAGTGAATTTGATCCACTGTTAAAATCAAAGACAAGGGGTCCCTGGGTGGCTCAGTGGGTTAAGCCTCTGCCTTCACTCAGGTCATGATCTCAGGGTCCTGGGATCAAGCCCCACGTCGGGCTCTCTGCTCAGCGGGGAGCCTGCTTCCCCCTTCTCTCTATGCCTGTCTCTCTGCCTATCTATGATCTCTGTCTGTCAAATAAATAAATAAAATATTTAAAAAAAATCAAAGACAAGATGTAAACTTTAGTATTTGAACTCATTGTAATTGAGCTTTATCCTATTGAGTTACAAAATTTATGCATGTCACACTCTTTTAATAAACCTATAAAGTTACATGCAAATCAATGTTGTATATAACAATAACAAGGAAGGCATAAGGAATTGGTTACTTGGCCTAAAGAGAACTTTTCCTTGCCAGACACTTAAGTTGAGTGTGGCGTGCGAAGCGCAAATGGTGGGTTTTCCTTTTTTGGACTCTGGTCTGTTCAGGGCCAGAGTTACCCTCCCAGAGGTACTAACTCACACCTGCCATAAGGCTTGTCGTCTCCCACCATGCAAGGAATTACAGGTGATTCTTCTTCTCTGTCTGGGCCCCGAAGACCTCAGCCACCCTCAGAACTAGCTCCCAACTCACTTACCTGGTTGTTTGGAATGGAAAACCCACTTAGCTGCCATGGAAAGAATTGCTTTAGTACGCCTGGATGGCTCAGTCAGTTAAGCATCTGCCTTGAGCTCAGGTCATGATCTTAGGGGTCTTGGGATCCAGTCGCAAGTTAGGCTCCCAGCCCAGTGGGGACACTGTTTCTCCCTCTCCCTCTGTCCATCCCCACTCCCCCTCTTTCTTTCTCTGACACAAATAAATAAAACCTTAAAAAAAAGAAAGAAGAAGAAGAAGAATTGCTTCTTAGGAGCTCTGCATGAAGAGACAAAAAGGAGATGCAGAGCCCGGGCAGAGTCCAGCTTTCCTCAGCATTGCTCCTGGAGCCGCCCTAGTCCATAAGCAACCTCTGTATGAATGAAAATTCGTTGCCTCATCCAAGCGGACGCAGGGGCAGCCCCACTGGCCAGCTCTGCCAGATGCTCACACAGCAAGTCAGTGCTGACCGCTTCACGTGGCGGCTGGATTCCTTTGGAGGCCAGCCTCTTTCTAACCCCAGATGGCGGCACAGCTCTTTGGCTCCTGGATGTTTGCTGTCCCTTCTTCCTGGTCCCCTTCCCATCCTGTAGAATTTCTCCAGCTGGTCTTCCCAAACTTGGAACTCAGATTGGCTTTTGCAGTCTGCACTTTTCCACAGGCCTGGGCGTTGATTGGTTTTGTTTGTTTGTTTGTTTGTTTGTTTTTATTGTTTGTTTGTTTGTTTTTCCTCATTGGGTATTTAGTTCTTCAGACTCCTGCTTTTCACACATCCCTACCCTTGAGCCATGGTGGGCTCCAGATTTTGCCTCTGGACTCACCAACCATCAGCTAGTGGCTGACCCACAAAAAATGAGAGTAATTTTACCTTTATTTTTCTCAAGCATACATAAGATATTCTTTTTTATAGCAAAATGGTCTGCCTAGTCCATACATAATTGGAAAGAGCTGAAGCTGTGAATCAGAAACAATTTCTAAAAAGTTTACCAAAAAAACCCCAATGACAATGTAACAAAATTAAGTGTATCTGAGGCTGGCATTAATTCTATGTTAAAGGAACCTTGAGAAATAATGACCTGGTTAAGAAATCAGTAACAGAATATTGAAACTTTACATGAAGGCTTTCCTGGCCAGAAATGTGGCCAAAGCAACAATTATTGCAAATAAGCCTGTCTGTATAGTTTTATCAACAGGGGAGATTTTTAAATATCCTTGCTGAGTTCATTGCTATGCTCTTGCAACTTGAGAGCTCTAATTATCTCAAAAGAAAAGAACTTAGTTTTAAAAATCCTGTGTTGAGGCTTCTGGGGGTTGATGATGTTCTCTATATTGGTGTGGGGGAGGGTGTTTCAGGAGTATTCATTTATAAAAATGCATTCAGCTAGGTACTTAAGATTTACATATGTCACCATATGGGAGTTACACTTTTTTTATAAATATTTTTTCATAAAATTTACCACTTCTGTTACCCCCTGAAAATACCCACGCTTGGGTCCTACTCTGGATCAATTGAATCTAATTATCTGGGTTAGGGATTCTGCATGGATGGGGTTTTTTTTTTTTTTTAAGATTTATTTATTTATTTGACAGACGATCACAAGTAGGCAGAGAGGCAGGCAGAGAGAGAGGAGGAAGCAGGCTCCCCGCTGAGCAGAGAGCCTGATATGGGGCTTGATCCCAGTACCCTGGGATCATGACCTGAGCCAAAAGCAGAGGATTTAACCCACTGAGCCACCCAGGGGCCCCTGCATGGATGGTTTTTAAAGCCATTTAAAGCTGGTTCTCTGCAGCCAGGTTTGAGAATCTTCAGCTTCCTACCTCTGCCAGGGGGTGATCTGGGAAGCCCCTGAGGGCTTCACCATGTATGCACAGGGAGGGGGGCTACAGATGGGCACTAAGAGAAGAGTGAGCCTGACTGGCATGGTTGACTTGTTCAGTGGGCGTTTAAGTTTCCATATTGTTGTTTTCATCCAGGCTAAAGGACTTTCCCCACTCATGTGGCTGAGAATCACTTACAAAGTGGCTTTGACATCTTGGTCTGTCTTCTTAATGCTACATCTTTTGACTTTACGTAAAATGGATAAGAGCTGTTAAGTCCATCCACTTTCCCTACAGTCTCAGAGGAAGTGAAAAGATTTCTCTTTTGCCTCTGAAATTCTGCCTAGTATAAATGGTGTCACAGCTTATAGAAAAAGGAGAGTACATGGGTCCTGGGCCTCCATCCTCTTTCATTCAGGAGACCCCTGGGCACCAGCACCTGGACAGCAGATGGAGTTTTCACCCAGCAGGGGAGGAACCTGGGAGTATCATAGAACGACTCAGAGCCAGGTTCTGGCCCATCTTACATCAGTAACGGGATTTGTGCTCGAGGGAAAGGATCAAAAACTGGCACCCACCCACTTAGGAGAAGAATCAATGAAAGAAGATGGGATTGGGAGGGAGACAAACCACAAGTGACTCTTAATCTCACAAAACAAACTGAGGGTTGCTGGGGGGAGGGGGTTTGGGAGAAGGGGGTGGGATTATGGACATTGGGGAGGGTATGTGCTTTGGTGAGTGCTGTGAAGTGTGTAAACCTGGTGATTCACAGACCTGTACCCCTGGGGATAAAAATATATTTTTATAAAAAATAAAATATAAAAAAAAAAAAAAACTGGCACCCACACCATAAGCAATTCAAATGATAAGTGATGCAGATAAGAAGGTGTCTGTGGTGTTCTCTTTCTGCGTTTTGTGGCTGTCAGTGCACAGAGCCCTCAGCCTTCAAGAGGCTTGAATTCTGACTCCCAGACAACTTCTTATGCAAAGAGACCAAGAGCGGTCACTCAGAATGGGCAAGGAAATCTGGAAGGATTCTTCAGAGGTTAGACAAGGCCAGGAAGGGGGGTTGGACAGCTGCAAGGGCTCCTGAGTTCACATGTGGGCTGTGGCCAGGGTCTGCTGACCGACAGAAGGAGCCCCCCAGCTGGCCGAGGCTGGTCTCTGGACCAGCCCCGGATCATGATGGTGCTTTACCTTCACACTGCTGCTGGTGGGGATGAAGATTTCCCTGCAGACGGTCTCCAACATCTGAAGGTTCCCAACAGAAGATTACATCGCCCACTCTGACACAGCCTTAGGGGGCAGAGTGTTTGAATGTCATCACCTTTCCTGCCGGCCCCCTCCCCTGTGACCCACTCCTTCCAGCAGCTGGGATCCCTGTGAGAGAAGAGATAGCACAGGGATGATGCTTTTCCTTCACCCTTCCTCCCCTGAGTAATCAGGACAAACACGGCATTAATGGAAGCCCCTGGGCCTCAAGGGAAAAGGGAACAGGTTGCTGACTCACAGCACTTTCCCTCTTCCGCTGAGAGCTGAGAGCTTGCACGTTGGCCCGGGCTTTGGAGTTGCCCTGGGATTACAGCACTGTCTGCTCCATTAAACCCTCCCACGTCATTTTCTCTTTGAAATTCGTTGTGCACATCAGATGAGGTTTGTCCCCTGCTGAGGGGCACCACTGTGCAAAGCAAGGACATTCAATTAGCTAAGTGGGAATGTTCTCCGTTCAGCACAAAATGCCTCAGCTCTTAAAGCCCAGAGTGCATGGGGCTGCCCGCCGCACTTTAGCCACCCCACAGCCTCCATCACCCTCTGCCCTTCACCGCAGACCTCCCAGGGCCAAGCTGAGGGCACCCTGAAGGCCAGGCCCATCCCAGCACCACCAGCTTCCCCACCAGCCGCATCTTGAGGTCTGGACTTAAAACCTCACATATTCCTGACCAAGATGTGCCTGCTTCCTTTAGTTCTGTGATATGGGAAGCTAATACATTTCTAACTCCCTCATGATAAAACGGTGTGAAAGGAGCACAGTCTAGTCATAGTCTAATGACTGTCTGGCTGAAGAAGGAAACAGACGAGGGTATCACGTTTTGTTCATGATTGGAAAAGCACTGTGGCCAAGGGAAGGGATGGGGGGGTGAGTGCTGATCTCGAATCCCTGCCACACTGCTTCTGGGTATGACCTTTGTCAAGCTTTTCAGTCTCCCATCCCGTTTTCTGCATCATGCTGGGGGTTAAGCATGACAATCATGTTAACACCCAGTGCATAGTTAGTGCTCAAAAACTGGTAAATCTTGCTGCTGTCAGGTTTACCTACACGGGCTCCCAGACTCCATCAGCGCAGTCCAGCACGAGCTCTGAGCTACAGGAAAAGACGGAGAAGGAGCTGAGAAATGCCAAACAATAAACCTCACCTCGCAGGTGAGGAGATCAGAGGAGTCAGAAGAAAGGAAAAATCAGGAAAAAATTTAAGATAATGAGAGAGATTCAAGGAAAAAAATAATACCGTAAAACCTGGATTACCTGGAACCCAATGAATCCATATCTTCCATTCAATTATTGGTTGGATGAATTAATATTTGAAGGACACAAACTATACAAAGACCCACCTTCAAGGCACTCTCGCCAGGTAGAAGGAGCAAGATGTCCTAGCCTGCCAGCAGAGATGCTGCCCAGCCCACCAGGTTACAGGGACCTTGGCAGAGTCATTGCTGTCTTGGAGGGAAGGTGTCCTATGCTCTGGACCTGGTAGGAGGTAGAGTGGTTCCTGGCATGGGATTAGATCTAAGGCATGCCTGGTTCCAAGCCGACTCTGCCATTCTCTAGTTTTGTCACCTCTAGGACCGTTCTTGGGCTGTCTCGTCCTCTGTCTCCTTGTCTAGAAAGCAAGCATACTACCGCATAGTGCTGCTGTGTTCAAGCACTGTGTACGGAAAGTGTTTACACCATGCCTGACACGCATGGCCACTAAGTGCGGTCTTTTATTTCCACAGATGGAGCTAATGTTGAGGTAAGGGTATGAAGAAGGAACTGGAAGAGTGAAGAAACCATACTCCCCTTTTGCTGACCATATTCTCTCAGTTGTGTGCTTATCATTTGAACGTTGTGGTGGTGGATAAGAAGGGGGAAGATGCGAGAACAGAGCTTGTAAGACATGCCAAGTATTCTGCACCCACTCCAGGTGACAGGTGACAGCTGTGTCCCACTTTCCCACCCAGCCAGGTGCCCTCAGCCTTGCCACCCACCTTTGCCGTCCCTCATTGAATGTCATGGCACTGAAGATTTTATGCTTAAGTATCTGAGTAAGACATTGCAAGGGGAATCCCCTTGGTACATCAGTGTACACCAGTGCTATTTCTTAATTTGTCCATTTTAGGATGCATCTAATCTTTGATTTCAACAAAATGACTCTTGGGCTCAGATTTCCTTCACTCTATGACTTAGTTTTCCCCAAATGTTAAGAGGATACATCAGCCCCCAAAATAATAACGACAAAGTCCTTCTTTAAGAGCTTAAGAAATGGATATGAGGCATTCTCATAGTCAAGTGTATGGCTATGTTTTTAGTGAGTGTGTGTCATTGTTCAGGTGTTCTGGAAGCCTCCTTTCTTAAAGTCACAAGCTCTCCCACCCCCACCCCCAGACCTCCCGCTGCTCTCCTCATGGGAAGTGCATCACCTGGGAAAACATGTGTCTGCTTGGGTACAGGTAATCCCCCACCTGCCACCCACCCCACCCCCTGCCAGTCCTGCACAGTTCTGGGAAGTGCTTTTCAACATCCTTACTCTGACCACCGAGGCATAGAGGAGTCACTCTTCTATTGTGCATTAAGCCAATTATCATGGTGCTCAAGTCCTCCCACTGCCATCCACGCACCTCAGAAACAGAGGGGCGGCAGTCATTTGTTGAGAGCCTTCTGTGTCCCAGACATTGTGCCAAGCACATTGATCTTAAACTCACAGTCTGAAAACAGAGATAGGGGCTTTAAAAATATGACAGTTTTCCCATTCACATGTGGGCGGGCAAGGCTGCAGGTGCATATGCTGCTGGCGGTGCTGGGTGACCCCGCACAGCTGGGCTGCTCGTCCATCCCTTGGCCTGCACACCTCTTCTCAGAATAGTGCTTTTAAAGGCAGAAAATAAAAAAATAGGATTCTAAATGAGACCAGTTGTTAGCAAAATGAATTGGTGTATGAAATAACTACAGCTGGATCAGACGTAATAGCTATCTTTATTTTTAAGTAGATATGGACATAGAAGCTAGAAGTCAACAAATCTTTTCTCTTGGCTCCTAAGAAACCACTGGTCTTTGAGTTCTCCCAGAATCCCACATTCCATTCTTTACCATCTCTTAGTTAAGATTAGGATTGACTAAGGGGAGAAAAAAAATTAAGATTGATGGATATAAGAGAAAAAAAAAAATCAACAGAGGCAGGAACAAGATATAAGCTTATTATATTAAAAGAAGCCTGGATGGGGGCTGTCTAGTACTGGGATGGTAGTTCCACCCAATTCCTTTTAACTCAAAATTCCTTTTATCCACCATTCTTAGTGCATTTCATCCGGTAGGTCCACATTCTAGGCAGGACAAAGCAGGAGGGATCTATAAAGATACACCTGGGCTGCCATTAAGAATCTCCATGGAAATCTCACACAAATCTACTTAAATCTCATTAGCCAGAACTTTAGCTAGCGTACCTAGCTACAAGGGAGTTTTGGAAATGTAATCTTCTATAACCAAACAATAAAGAGAACACAAATCAGACAGAGTGGATATTGAGAGACAACTAGCCACCTCTGCTTGACCATTTCATTCTTCTTCTAGAAAGTCTTTTAAAAATGTCCATATGGTTCTTGATTTAAATTTTAATGTGGCCTTTCTGTATTGGGCAGTTTTTAGATGCACATAATGGAAAGTAAGTCAAGCTAACTTAACCAGAACAGGAATTTATCAGGAGGCTATTGAGTAGCTCATAGAATGGCCAGGAAAGCTAGAGAACCAATCTTCGAAAATGGCAGGAACCAAGGGAATCCTTCCTTAGATGGCTGGCATGGCTTGTGAACAAATTCAAAATGTCAACACCCAGACTCAAAAAACCCCCAGATACAGCCTAAGAGAAATTAGCTCAAAATACACAGCTTCAGTTTCCACTGCACCAAGGAGTTTTGATAGTGGTTTAATTGTTCTTCAAAGATGGTGGAGTTTTCTGTGCAAGATTCAATCATGAGGGGTGGCACCTGCTGTTAGAAAGGCATGATTACCAACATGTGACATCCTAGTCAAAGTATCTTGAGGCCCTAGTTAGGGTAGAGCACTTCACATGCAATAATATGTGTCAGGGAGGAGAATATGGGTCCATATGAGGGCAGGTGTAGTTTGAGCTAGTGTGGCCTTTACATGTTGGTTACAGAAAATTCGGTACAACACTCTAAAGAGCCCTAGCCAATGCAAATTCTGGACATCATTCCAGCAGACCAGACATCCTTATCCTCAGATTATAGCTGACTAGACCCCTGGGTCCTTCCCAAAGCAAATGTGAATCCCAGCCTAATCACTGGCCTAGATCTTTCATAAATCTTGGAGAACTTGATCTCCAGAAGAGATAAAAGCACCTATATTTACAATAAATAAAACCACAAAAGTTGGCTTCACTTACTATAGATAAAGATGCTTTTTCCAAGAGCTGTTGACATTTAGGTTTGCCTTGGAACAAATAGTATAAACATTTGATAGTATAAAAAATTTATTTAACAAATGAATGGTGATACTGAATGCTGATAAGGATTCAGAGAAACTGCATGTTTCATACATTACTTGTTGCAAAATAGTGCAGCCACTCTGGAAAATAGTTTGGCAGTTTGTCTAAAAAAAATTTAAACACACCTAACATATGACCCACAATTGCACTCCTAGGCATTTACCATCACCCAGAGAAATGAAAATTTACCTACACGAAAACTTGCCCATCATTGTTCTTAACACAGGATGCTATAACTCATCAACAAAAGCAACTTGATAAATAGCTTGAATAGGCCCCGAGGCATTTTGCTGAGTGAAAAAAGCATTCTCAAAAGGACAAATAACAAACTGGAGAAAAAGTTAATGGTTATCGGGGGTTAGAGGGAGTGAGGAGAAGGGGGGCAGGCATGACTACAGCAGGCTAGCCCTTGGGAGATCTTGGAGTTGATGGAAGGGTATCTATCTTGAATATGGAGGTGGCTACATAATTCCACACATGTGTTAAAATGACATAGAACTACACACACACACATGATCCCACTGCCAGTTTCCTGCTTTTAATACTGTACATGGTAATTTCAGAACAAAACGTTTCTAAGCATTGAGGGAAACTGGGTGAAGAGGACCATGGGATCTCTCTCTATTATCTTGCAAGTATCTGTGACTCTAGTTACTTCAAATTAAAAAGGAAAAGGCAAATTAATAATGTGTTTTTGGAAAGGCATTTTTATATCTATCATCATATTTATTACAATTACCTTAGAAACCAGAACAACAGTAAGTGTTACTCCCATTTTTTTTTGAATGGTGAACCTGTTGCATAGAAAGTTCATCATTTCCCAAAGAGACTGAGAAAATGGAAGATTAGAAATTAGAACCAGTTTTCTGATCTTCATTTCTTCAAAATGTCTTCCACACATGTCAGAGCTAAGAAATGTCTCAAAGAGCAGCCCACAGAGTTGTTTGGAGCCAGAAGTTGTTTGACGGTCTCTACAGTGTGCATATACAACCCATGTGACAAACACTGGTCCCCTGTCCTGTCTGGGTAATGCCTGCCATCCCAGCCCCTTGGCAAGCATTGCAAGACTCATGCCTCCATCCTTTGCCATAGGAGAAACCATTTAAACCCAGAATTCAATCATTTAAAAACTACCTTACTGGGCACCTGGGTGGCTCAGTGGGTTAAACTCTCTGCCTTCGGCTCAGGTCATGATCCTGGGCTCCTGGGATTGAGCTCCGCATCGAACTCTTCACTCAGCGGGGATCCTGCTACCCCCTCTCTCTCAGCCTGCCTCTCTGCCTGTGATCTCTGTCTGTCAAATAAATAAATAAAATCTTTAAAAAAAAAAAAAACTACCTTACTGCAAATGTCATAAAAGACAGAAGAGGTTTTTTTCCATCATATGCCTTATAACCCACAACTTCATCAATCTTTATGTGATACTTGTGTGCCTTTGAAAGGCTGCTTTACATCTTCTCTCTCTCCCTCCCCCATAGGATGCGACTTCACTGGCTAGTCTCCTTCCTCCAGGAAGCTGTCTGAATGGCCCACCTGCTTTCCTTGCTTAGGCAGAGAAATTCAGCTCTGCCCAGCTTCTAGCTCAAAACGTACATACCCTACCTGTGCTAGTCTGCTTGGGCTGCCATAACAAAATACCATTGACTGGGTGGCTTAAACAACAGAACTTTATTTTCTCACAGTTCTCAAGGTTAGGAAGTCCAAGATCAAGGTGGTAGTTGATTCGGTTTCTGGTTGGGGGCTGTCTTCCTGGCCGTCCTCTTGCTGTGTCCTCAACGTGGCAGAGAGACAGAGATCTCTCTTTTCTTATGTTTGATCAGGGCCCCACCCTTTAGATCTCAGTTACTTCCTAGAAACCTATACCCAGATATAATCACATTAGGCATTGGGACTTTAATATATGAATTTTGCGGAGACATGGTTCATGTCATAACACCACCTCTTATGGTTTTAGCAAACGGAACCTTCCAGTCATCAGAAGTACATGGGTATTCACCTACCCTTTAAAATCATTGGAAGCTAAGAATTTTTTCTAATGTTTTTCTTGTCAGGCCCAACTGCAAACTTAACTCTGCAACACTGATCTTTTTTCCTCCCTTAAATAAGGTCTTATGATATCCTTATGTTTCAAAAGAACTGCCCATCTCACTTCTCTGAACATTTGTATATTCTGAACAAGACAAAATGCATGTGCGTATGTGTTTCCTTGAAAAGAACTATTCTGAGAATACACTTGCTGGGCTGAATTCATCATTAACCTAATTAGATCCTTTTTCCCAGGCTTACAATTAGCACCATCACCAAGTCTTGATAACTAATTACAGCGCTTCTAAATCAAGCTCCACCTGGAGGGACATGAGAATTGTAAACTTCTAAAGTGTTCCTTGTTTGAGGAGGTGACCATTTCCAAGATTTCTGTCAATAATACTGAACGGACTTAGAGGGCAAGAGATATATTCACAGTACTATGGAGAGGTAGAGAAGGTTTCCTTGACATCTTAGGGTACAAGCTAGAGAACCTGGACATCACTTTTTTTCCAAATGCATAGTGAGGTCCCCAAAATGTGTAATCCCTCCACTAACCCAGATGGTTAAGATGAAAGGTTGTAGAGCTGCCCATCTTTTTTTTTTTTAAACAAGTGCAGTATTCTTTCATTTGTAAGAAGTAAACTCAACTTTAATTTTTACATCAGAGGCATTCGTGCTAAATGACCTGGAAGTTCCTATTCTCTTATGGACTGACTTAGCATCTCTATTTTATATAGCTGTCTCTGTCAAAATTGAGTTTAGATTTACTCTGATTTGCTTTTAGAGTGTCCCAGAGCAATCCCAGTTAAAGATCAAGGGTGTGGCATCTTAGCAAATGTGGCCATTTGGCACAACTGGACCACAGAAAGGATACCAATGTAACTAATTTCATAAGATGCACAATTAATGCCTGGAATGGAAGCTTAGAAAAATAGATGATTAAGCAGGACAGAGTTTGAGGTTGAAAGCATGATGAGGGTAATCTTACTATGCAATGAAGTATTTCCTAAAGGGATCCTTCTCAAGTATAGGAGGTGCTTCTTCTTCAGGAAGTGCCTGATCTTTATGTAACATTGGAACACGCCTCCACTTGAGGACGGATTGGATTATATTGTTCACTCTTCCTCACCCTCATGCCCACCCCTCAGTGAGCCGTTTGGCTGTGCTGCCCATCATACTGTGTAATGTACAAGACAAATGGTGGTCGTGAGGCTTGAAAGGGATACCTGCAAAGAGGTTGGAAAACAGTCTGAGAACTATGTGCTGGGAAACATCAGTGGCCAGGCTCTAAATTTGGCAAAATTAAAGGAGACCAAATATGGCAAAAGAAAATGTGGGTGAAAACAGAGAAGACTGGTTACCATACATGTGAGTCAAATGGACCATCCTGCTAATGAGAGGATGCTCTTGCTGGTTGTGTGATTCAGTCGGAGTGAAGAGACGCACTGTCTCAGCCATTTGTACGTTCCCTCACCCAGTCTTCTCAACAACTGGAAGGATGTCTTAATGAGGGGACTGGCAAGGGTCAGGAAACTCTCTAAAGGTCATGGAACCCATTTATTTTTTCCTAAGCCTAAACTATCCCACGAAGAAGTGGCTCCTAGAAGTGAATCCTCATTACTGCTAAACTAACAGAGATTGAACCTTCATTGAAATTACATGATGAGATGTAACACCGCGCTTTGGGTGTAGCAAACATTTGGGGGACATCTACCCTGTGACTGGCCCAGTGCTAGAAGCTGCAGAAGGTTTGAGGCTAAGGTGGAAGTCTACAGAAACATCTGATCTTGGGTAACAAACAACAACCTTGAAATCGAGCTTTGCTTCCAGTCTTTCCTGTTGCAGCCTGTTGGCACAAAGCACCCCTTTCTCAAATACTGTGGATTGGGAAGTTCAGCCTTGCCCCGGCCACTTTGAATTCCATGGGTCCTTTAACATACAGATCATGTTACAGTGTAGTTGGAGGGAACACATCAGCCTGAAAGATTAGGGTGGAAGGCTGGGGAAACCGTAGGTAAGAAGGGAAGATGAGTTGTGAAAAGTCAGAGACTCCTGGTTTCATCCGATTCAACAGTTTACCACTGAAGTGACCAATTTAAATATCATAGTGCCCAGGCAGGCAATGTGTATGCATGAAGCAGACAAGAAAGGGAATGGAGGCAAAGAGAGAGTCCATGCCCCCTGTTGAGGGTTGGCAGCTACTCAGCCCTAACAGATTTAAGCCAACCAGTTATTGATGCCTAGTGTGGCCAGATTTACTGGGAGAGAGCAGAATTCTGGACAGTTACGTGAATTCTCTCCAATTTTTAATCTGTCAAATTTTAAATTATTTTTATAGGGCTATAACTTACCTGTGTGGTAGGCAGAATGATGGTCCCCAAAGATGTCCACATCCTAACCCTCTGGACCTATGAATGTAAGAGTTTCCATGGCAAAGGATAATAAAGGTTGCAGAGGGAATTAAGGTTGCTAATCAGACCTTCAAATAGGAAGATGATCCTGCATTTTCTAGTGGGCTCAATCTAATCACAGGGGCTTTGACAGCAGAAGATGGAGTCAGGAAGAAAGACCGAGAAGTAACAGCGTGGGCAGAACTCAGTTTGAGGTTACTTGCTTTAAAGATAGAGGAAGGGGGCCATGAACGAAGGAAAGTGGGAAGTCCCAGGAAGCTGGAAAAGGTAAGGAAACCTATTCTCCTCCAGAGTCTCCATGAGGAAGGCAGACCTGCTGATACTTTGCTTTTAGGGCAGTGAGATCCATTTTGGACTTCTGACCTGCAGGGTTGTTGGATAATACCTTTGTATGGCTTTTAAGCCAGTAGAGTGTACAGAAATTTGTTGCAGAACAATAGGAAATGAATATCACATACAATAAAATCAATCCGTTTTAAGTGATGAGATTTGACAAAGGTTTACAATTGTGTAACTACCACCCCAGTAAGATACAGAACACTCCCATCACCAAAAAGATCCCCTTGTACTCCACGGCAGTCAATTTCCTCGCACCATCCCTGGTCTTTGGTAAGCAATGATATGTTTCTGTCTTTTATAAAATTTCTTATATATGGAATCATACAGCACATAATTTTTGTACTTGGATTCTGTTTGGGCATATGTCTTTGAGATTCTTCTTTGTAGCTGAGGGTTTGGGGGTTCATGTCTTGTGGTTACTGAGTGATATCCCATCATATGGATGGGTCACAGTTTGTTGTTGATCCTTTCCCCAGTTGATGGATCTTTTTGGTTGTTTACAGTTGGGCTATTAGGATTAATTATGTACATTTGAGTACAAGTCATTGTGTGAACGAGGTTTTTATTTCTTCTGGGTAAATATCTGAGGGGTGAATTGCTGACTTGTTTGGTAAGTATATCTTTAACTTGATGAGAAACTGCCACGTTGTTTTCCTAACTGGCTTTATCACAATCACCTCATCTTTTCAAAAAGTTTTCAAAGCTCTGTATGGACCAAACAGAATGTACTTATAGGCCAGGTGCTAAATTTAACACAGGAGGAACCATTTTTAAGCTGAAAGGAGCTAACATGACCTGGAAGAGAGAAGACCAGTCTTCAGCTTTTGCTGAGGGAGAGATGGTGCCTCTCTGGAAACCAGAGTGGGAGGAAGATCTCCTGAGGAGAAAGGCAGGTGGGACTCCTGGTCATTAAGTACCTGTGGGACAGCTGTGCCCTCAAACTAGAGGAAATGGAGCTGTGCTGTGGGGTGGAGTCCCAGTGACCAGAGAGAGCAAGAGCTTAGTTTGGGTCAGAGGTTGGACGTGAGCTAGTGGCCCCAGAAGAGCAGGGCCTCAGCAGTGGCCTGCTGAAGGGTGAAGAACCTAAGGCACCTTCTGAGAAGTAGCAGGAGGCAACATGTCTGACTGCCAGGTGTCCTTATCCTAAATGAGCTTTGCCCTTGGTCGTTTATGAAGATTTTCAGAAGCATCCTCTCATAACCCAGATAAAAGTCAAAGTATGTGACAGCCTGTCCTGCCCAGGAGCTGACGGGGCAGAAGGCACTAGGTAAGCAACCAGCAGGACCAGCTCCTTCCGTGGCCATCTTCTCTCTGCCATGTGTGGTTTGTGCTGCCGGGCCAGCAGTGAAGTCTCTTTCTGCAGTGTAGAGAGGGCAGAGGACTACTAGAAAGGAGAAAGGAAAGAAAGACTGTAGACCAGGGCAATTCCCCCTTTCTGACCCAAATATCATACCCCTGGGCCATGGTGCCTCACACGCTCTATGTGACCAGGCACAGTTCTGCCTTCTTCCACAGCCATAATTTATAGATTCAATTTAAAAAATGCATCTTTCCGAAATACCCTAAGCAATTTCTGGACTCTTTGAAGCCAAAGATCAATTCTTTTTTTTTTTTTTTTAAGATTTTATTTATTTATTTGACAGAGATCACAAGTAGGCAGAGAGGC